>NW_007726813.1:149385-159388 GCF_000696425.1 Galeopterus variegatus
AGGAAAAAAAAAAAAAAAAAAAAAAAAAAAAAAAAAGAAAAGATGTGGATGGAGAGGTGTTTGGGAAGTTTGCATGATACCCATGCAGCCTAATGGTCTGCTGGATGAGGAAAGTGTCTTAGTTCAGCTCATAAGATGTGGTTGTTTCGTGTGCATACATGCATGTACACATGTGCACATGTACACACACTCTAAATTGACTAGAGTCAGCAAAATTAATACACACCCACAGGGTACTGTTGACCAAGTCTCTATTTTCATAAATAATGCCTTCTCTGCCTTTTACAAGCCTGTTTGAAGACCTGCAGTACATCCTGGCTACAATTCAAAGCCCATCTAATGAAAGTACCTCCACTGTCAGCAATGTTAATGTCACTTTAAAGAGTGTGAAATGTTGCTAAATGTGTCAGGAAACAATTAGATAACATAAGAGGCATGTTTTCTCAGTGCACAGAGAAATATATTTTGCAGGCAGGAGATAAACACGAAGTTTTCTGAGCTCCAGCATATTCAGCAATCTCCCTCACTCTCTCTTTTTAATCCAACAGAGAAATTGTTTGGCAAGAGTAAGCCCTGTTTCAAATACTTGGAGAAGTGAGAAAGGCCTGCTTTGCCTTTGACTGCTGTTGCTTGAGCCCTGTGCTATCAGGCTCAGCGAGATACAAACAGTCTTCCACTCAAATTAAATATGTGCCCTACTAATTAGCATTATAAATATAGGTTTCTCTGAGCCAGAGTTGATAAAATTACAGAGTTAGGCAGGAAAGGAACCAGCAGCTCTCCCATGCCCACACAATGGCCACGGCATTTGCATGGTTAGAACAATGCTCCCAGAGCCTGCCCCCATCTTCATAGGTCAGCCTGGGAAAGGAAGGTAAATGCCAAGCAGGCTGACATTAGAACAGGCACCAGGGCCCAGATGCAATCTGTTCTTTGTATGTGACGATGTAAGGCTTTGCTCCTAAGCTCTGGGGAGAACGGTTCTTACTGCAAAGCTTCTTTGCAGAGTTTTGTCATCTCCACCACCTGTGAAGTTCCAAATGGGGCCTCAAATCCACAGACGAGGGCTGTCTCAAATGGATTTTTCCCAGCCTCCACACCCGGCAATGCTCTCCATGGTTCTGAAACATCTTTAAGCACTAGGAAATGGTTGTTTCTTTTCCCCTAACGATCCACAGACGATGGCTGTCTCAAATGGATTTTTCCCAGCCTCCACACCCGGCACTGCTCTCCATGGTTCTGAAACATCTTTAAGCACTAGGAAATGGTTGTTTCTTTTCCCCTAACCCTGAGATGTGTCTGTCCAACTTCTTGGGGGAATTTTGAAACAAATGAGAGAATCTGTGGAGGAAAGAGAGAAAGAAGGAAGGGAATAAATAAGGAGAGACATGGTCAGAGACTCTGGAGTAGGCACAGCCACCAAGTGATTGTCGGGGTAAAAAAGGGAAAGGGTTTGTTTTGACATTGTTTTCAAGTAATCATCGTTGCCAAGAAAGAAGGCACTACCAAGCAGAGTTGAAATGCTGAAAGACTCAAGATGAATGAGGAATTTGTGTGTCAGGTGTTGCAATAATGAGCCATTTTGGACACGAGCAAACAGGTTTATGTGGGCAACTAGGAAACTCCATCAGGGTAGAAGTGATGTGATTGAAGTGGCAGCATCAGTTAACACATGCAAAAATACTCAGAATTTTTCTTTTCTTAGGAAAACTTGCCACATTGTACAGATGCATAACAAAACAATTGTGGCTAGTAGCTCACATTTGCTTCAAATTTCTGTAGCTCTGCCAAGTTAGATAAGTCTTAGAAGTTGGGATAAGGATTGATCTGCTCCATTCTCCCTTTGCTATGATTCTATTTAGGATAGCTTTGTAGTTATTGCTTGCTCTTTTCCTGAGACTAGCAAAAGTCATAGAATGATCTATGTGAAGTCAAAGAAAGCTATGGATAAAGTCCATTGAATTCTAGCTCTAGAAGGAAACTTAGATAATATCACTGACCAGACACTTCACTTCGCTGATGACAAAACTGTGGTTCAGAAAGAGAGCATGGCTTTTTCTGTACCACACAGCAAGTCAGTGGCCTGAGTTTAAGGCTCTGTCCACTAAATAACACTTTTCTCTAATGTTCAAGTTGGGTGACAGGCAGAAAACCCAAAGTTCACATTAGAATGAAGAAAATCTGGCTTCACAGCAATCATATTAGTGGGCTGTAACTCTACACATCTAATGCAGGACGTGTGAAACAAGTACTCCCTTCTCAAAAACAAAAACCAATCCACATATAACATTAGACTCTTACTTTCCAAACTATAATCTTTGAAACATTGGGTTTTCTCAAGATGTGAACACATGCCTCAGGAAAGAAGGGCTCCATGATCAAATGGTTTATGTGGTATGAGATGGTATAAGAAGCATGCCCAGATCACAGGAAAGAGAGTCCCAGTGTACACAATGCTGGTTCGAGCACATCTCAGTAGGTTGATCCATTCCATCCTTTGCTATATCTTCTTAAGAGCCTAGTTGAGACACTGAGTTGCCCAGGGGAGAAAATTCAGATTGATGTGTGCACTAGAAATAATTTAATGGGTTCAAGGGCCTACAGCTCTTGAGCCTGAAAAATGGGTAAGGGAAGTTGTAGTAATCCTCAAATAATTGAACCATGACCCAGGGAAGAATAAATGAACTTTTATAAGTCAGTTTAGATATCAGTATTAGGAATGATAAAAGTTAAGGAGGCAGATTCAGAGTGATATATCTTGCATTTATCTATGCCTCTCCATTATAGAAGTTCTACCTGGTGTAATGGTTCTTTAGGCATGCACTTTATTGTTCTTTCTAGAGTGTGATCTACTCTTTTATCCAGTCAGTCAACACACATTTATTGAATAGCTACTACATTTCAGGCTCTCTTCCAGGCTAGTGCATTTCTTGAGGTGGTTGTTGGATCTGCATTGCTGTTTTTAATCTTTCCATCTCCCAAAGCACCTAACAAAGTTCTTGTGCACAGAAAGTGATTAATAAATACTTGTTGACAAAATGGATAAACATGCAAAGACCTTTCTCCCAACAGTTGTTGAATAACATCAGAATAGGCATCCTTATAAGGTAATAAGCTCCTCATTACAGGAATTATTTTAGTAGTACTGAGCAGCCCTTGTCAGCAAGGCCATAGACAAATGTTCTGGCTTTCACTAAGAAGTAGGATTAGAGGCTCTTGAAGTTAAGTTCTAGCTCTAAATCCCCTTAATTTTGTGAGTATTCCTGTTATTGTCTTGTGGGGTAAAGGAGATCGAGGATCATTTAGAAGTCATCTCAAAAGTAAACCATCTGCCTAGATAGCTTCCCTGACCCATCAGACGTCAGAGACACATTTGCCTTCCTGCCTTCTGCATATGTGAAAAATTTTAGTTGCCAGCTGAAAACGGAGGCCCATATAGACTCACGTATCCTTAGAGGACTAACTTTATTTAAAGGAAACACATCACTATGTTGAGGCTTAAGCTCAAATTAATTATAACAAGTGTAATATGTGGCCAACCTTATTCTTGTGATTCACCATTCCCACTTGATCAGTTTCCAGAGCTAAATGAGAGTCTATAACTATTCCCAATGTAATAACACTTTTTGCTTTTATGACTGCTTTCATGTGTGGATCTCAAAGCATGGCGAAAACAGTAATTAATGTTCACCAGGGAGGTAAGGATGCATTTCCCTGGCTCATTTGGCAAAAGGGGTTGGGAGGGAGTTACTGGTCAATGTCCAGACAGGAACTGGAATGGTGGGCTTTCTTTTCCCCACTTATTTTTTTATATGGTCCCAGTAAAATAGTTACATTGTTTAAGCAAAACGTTTGCATATGTTTACCTAAACTAAGACAGTTTCTATCCAGTACAAGAAAAGTTGAAATAAGTGGTTGTATGAAGATGAAAGGACTAGTAGGGAATTTCTATCAGAGTTCCTAGACCAGCCAAAAAAAATAAAAAGACTCTTGAACGCTCTTCTTCCCCCCCCCCGTCTCTTTCTCTCTCTGTCTCTCTCTCTCCACCCTTCTGTCCCACCTCCTTCTAAGAAAGGACTAGTAGGGAATTTCTATCAGAGTTCCTAGACCAGCCAAAAAAAATAAAAAGACTCTTGAACGCTCTTCTTCCCCCCCCGTCTCTTTCTCTCTCTGTCTCTCTCTCTCCACCCTTCTGTCCCACCTCCTTCTATATTTTCAGCACATATTCTTTGAGTGTCTAATGCATGTCAGGCTCTATTGCATGAACTGGGGCTATGAAGTGAAAAACCAGAATCCTTGCCTTCTTGGCAATCCTACATTCTGGAGGGGAGGGAAGACAGCCAACAAATAAATAACAGCAAAACTAACAACAAATGAAAAAATCAACAAAATATATATTTATGGAGATATATACGTATTTATATACACACATAGAGATAATGGTTTTCCATCCAGTTATACACATATATTAAACACACACACACACACACACACATATGGAAAAATAAAGAAAGGTAAGGGGAATAGGGAATGGTAGACAGAAAGGTAAGGAAAATAGAGAATGGTAGAGGAGGGGTCAAGAGGTAGTTGCTACCTAATATTATGGAAAAATAAAGAAAGGTAAGGGGAATAGGGAATGGTAGAGAGAAAGGTAAGGAAAATAGAGAATGGTAGAGGAGGGGTCAAGAGGTAGTTGCTACCTAATATAAGGTCATCAGGGAAGATGTCCCAGTTAAGATAACATTTGAACAGGGACACAAGGAACAACATAAACACAGGCTCTGAGCTGGCTGCATGCTTGGTGGATTCGAGGAATAGCAAGCAGTTCAGTGAGCCTGGGAAGGAATGAGAGATGGGGAAGAGGGAGGCCTCACAAGACACTGTGGGGTCTTTGGCTTTCATTCTGGGTCAGATGAAAAGCTACTAGAGGGTTCCAAGGGAGGAGTGACATGATCTGATGTATGGGTTAGTAAGATCACTTGGCTTGCTGCATTGAGAACAGATCCATGGGAGGAGGCGAGGGCAGAAACAGGGAGACCCAGTAGAAGGTGGCTGCAATAATCAAAGTCAGAGACCACTGGGGCTTAGACTGGGTTGATGGTGGTGGTGATGAAAGTGACAAAGATGAGAATGTAGACACATGTCAAAGGTAAAAGTATGTTTCGCTGATGGATTAATGTGAGCATGAGAGAAAGGAACCAAGAATGATTCATGAATAAACATGGTTAACGAGGCATTAGTCCTATGGTATTTATACATTTATGCTCTGTGATTGCTTTAACACACAGCATAAGATGAAAGACATAACTGGATTGAAAACCATTCTAAATATTTGAAAACGATGCTAATTGTTGCTTAGAAAATACTTCTCAGACAGATAGGCCAATCATGATTTTATTCACAATTTGACCAAAACAATATCCTCCCCCTTGCAAAAAAAAGCTTTCAGATGTTTTGGAACAGAACTGAAAAGGCAAGCAGCTCTCTTTTATCTGACTTAAAGAAATTTAATAAAATATAAGAGAGAGAGTTGAACTTTCAACTTGGTCCAGGCAGAACAATACTGTGCCTATCTCAGAGTCAAAAACTTTCAACATATACAGGGATAGGAACAGTCCAGAAAGTAAGCCATTTTTTTCCCTCTGCAAACTTATATTCACATGTGGTACAGAGTAGTAAATTAATTTTGGTCATGTTCTCTGATTTCTCCTTTAGCTTGACCTGATTTTCTTGCAAGCCCCAGGCACAGTTAATTTGTAGGGAGGGGTGTGTGTATATGTTAGAGCGTATGTATTTGTGAGTGTGTGTGAGTAGATGGGAATCTTTGCTGAAATATTAATACAATGCATTTTTATTATTATTTATAGGAGAACTATATCTTCGGGGCTTTTCAAATAAAAAAGAAATGGAAGATAGGTGATGTGAAATTATTTTTTAGTGTTCATATCCTTTGGTTGATATATAAATAATACAAAAGAAATGGTAAACAGCATTAAGGGTACAATTATAAAATAAGTAGAAATGTAGATTCACAATGGTGCAATGTTCCCAGTTGTTATCATAACAGCATGATAGGGAAGTGGCTATTTATGCAAAGTTTAATATGTTTTTTTTGTTGTTGTTGTTTGGTCATATTTGAATTTTGTTGTTCTTAAGTCATTTTATAACAAAACTGCAAGAAGTATTTCTGTCTATAAAATTTAAAAGCCAAAGCTTGGGTAGGACATGAGTGTAAATATAAAACTTCAGTCTGCACAGAATTAGTGAAAAGCAAATTGCAATAGTTGCTTAATTGGCTCTGAATGACCCACCATTCTAGAAAGTCATGTAGTATTAATGGTGGAGAACCTGCTTCAAACTTTCCAGGAAAATATGCCAAGTCCTACAAAGAAAAGTAAACAATTGCCTTACAACAGCAACAAAAGAATTATCACCACAAAATCACATTGCATCCATCTACTTAAAAGTATGTTATAAGTGAAATTTCCTCTTCTCAAACTGAGCCTCAATTAAAATGGATGTCTCACCCCTGCAAGCTCCCATAGGGTTATGGAATCTTATTTATTTAAATTGGTTGGTTGTCCCCTGAGAGTTCTACCAATGGAGTGATGCGAAAACTCATTAGTGCCATTTTATTTTTAAATTCCACAGAACAGTTTCAAACAGAGCATGATCACTTTAAGACCCTAAAATTGTATCCCACTGTGAAGCATCATTTGCAATGGGATGCGCATGAGTAAATCACTACCCGTCACTCAGAGGTTTCCTTCTTCTGACTTTCCTATATCACTCTGTTGGTAACAAATTCAGTTCATAATGACACCCAATATCAAAATTTGACTTACACCAGGACACTTGTGTTCCTTTTTGCCTAATTCTGTGCAATTTCTTAAATTCTACGAAGAGTACACACAACTTCAAATTCTGTGCAAATGATAAATATAAAAGCTGATCACGCAGATTTGCTTTCCATAAGACTCACACTCAGCTTATACAGTAGAGGCATGAAAGCAAAAAAATACCAATTACCATTGAGCTCAGATCTAAAGAGATCAATGTATGGACTAACACTGGGTGCTGTCAAATGTTAAAACCAGTAAATTCTCATCTTGTTCAATCATCCGATGGCTGTTTCTTCTTTAGTTAAATAGGGATAAATAATAAAAAACAATTTACAACTAAAAGATGCTAGCGTTTTGCAGCTGCTGAATGTCTTTTGGGGAGATTAGATTCTATAATGAGGAGATATAACCATCATTTTATAAAAGCTGTTGCTGTCTTGGGAAAAACACCACTGAATACGATTAGAAAAAGCCTTTCCTTCATGAACCTATTACAGTCATGCACTGATTGCTTGGCATATGCTTAATGATATCTTCATAGCTGAAAAACAATAATTTGTTACTGTAAATCGTGACATAATATATTAAGTTCAATTGTGCTTTTATTAGCTCTACTTTTGACTTGAGTGGTTTAAACTCACACAACCCTACAAAAGTTGAAAATCAAGTCAACTACCTATAATTTTAACAAATATATATACATATTTCCTGATAGTTTAATTGGAAGCATTTCTCAAATAATTTAAATATCATTTCAAGCACCCCCTGCTGCTGGTTCTCTATTAAGTTTATCAAAGATACAGTAATGGGGGAAGGGGGTTAGAATTATGGAGTGGGGAACATGCCTTGTATAGTATAGACATAGGCAATAAACAGCTAATATTACTATCTTCCTTTTCTTTCTTTGAATCGTAGGGTTAATTAAGACAGTCACAATTGATGTAACTCTAACAGACAATAACTCCTTGGCTTCTTTTCTTACATGGGAGGAATGAAGAGAAGAGGAAGGAACAGGGCAGCGTTCCTATTTCCTTCTCTTCCTCCCCATCTCTGCAAAACAAGGGAGCTGCAGGACTCTCTGGTTGTCCCCAACAGAAAAACCCAAGCAAGTCTCCACCACAGGAGTCTTTTTTGCTGCAACTGATTCCCACTAAGATAGAAATGTCCTCAATCAAAGCTTCAGCCTCAGAACATTTTTATTCTTTTTAGTCAAAAGCCTACCCTTGAGTTCTGATATTGTTACATCCAAGGCCAAAATCAGAAGGCTTTCAGGGAAACTTTTCATGCCCAAGAAGACGAATAACATCCAGAAGGGAAATAGATAACAGGTTTTCCACCGTATCAAATATTTCTTTAGTGCTTGAAACTATAAAAATCCTTATTTAAAATCCTTGGTGATTAACATACAATTGGGTATGTATATAAAAAATTTATCCCTTATGATTTTTATCTTAAATCAATGACTATGCACACAAGCTTTAATTTACCTTCTGTTCCAAGATAAAGAACTTAATATCAGGACTCACAATTCTTGAGCTGGAGGACAACCAGATAAAATTGGCACTCTGTCATTGAGTTTATTCCCTCTACCCCCACCCAGCAGATGACCACACTGATCAACAACCCTAGTTACACTTTCGCTTACTCCAATCAACATAATTTTCAGGTTGGGAAATGGAAATCTCCACGAAGGCTGACACGTTTCTTCATAAGTAAGTTTCAAGATTTTGCTCTTTGCAGCTGGGTTTCATGGAGGAATTTATCTCCTGGGATGAGGTCAACAATTAGTGGTTCATGCACCCTAAGAATGACAGTGCTAGGTGGGAAAGATAACACCTTCCTGAATGAACGTGAGAAAATTCAGAGTTGTAATTATTTAGCATTTTTAATGCCAAACCTCATCTACGTCACACCAATCGCTGAATTCTGCACTGCAAAGCTACTACTAACTCCTTGCAAGCTAACTGGAAGAAAAGCAAAATGAAGCCAGCCCTCAGAGAATGGTTGAGGGTCCAGGTTTCTTCCCTTCTCTTCGCAGCCCAGGTGCTTGGGAGAGGAGTTTATCCTAATGTATCAAAAAAGATGAAGGGAGTAACTTGTCTTAGCCTCGTAGCCCCATCCTCCAGAGTGGCCCCAGGAAGTTATTGACCCAGCTGTCCTGGTTCATATTCATTGCTTTGCGTACTCTCAGAAGCTGGGCTACAGCATCTCTGAGTTAATTGTGGGAGGAAGAAAGAAGTAATTTTCTCGTTTAAATTTTGAATTTAGGGAAGGGGCTCCATATTCTTCCTTTGTCTTATGTCCTAACATAACACAGAGACTGGGACTGTCACATAAGTCACAGTGAAATACCTTTCGTAGGTGAATCCTTCCCCTGCCACCCTGACCCAGCCCCAAGCAGCCGGTTAGAATGCAGGTTATGGAGTGGGCTGCTTCCTCTCTCTACCTGGCCTCGTGGTAACTCAGGATGTATGTGGTGGGCACAAATCAACCATGTCCTAACTTCTGGAACCTGTGAATATGTTACTGTGATAATGTAAAATATATATATTTGGTTTTCCTCCAGTTTCCCGGCATATAACTCCTAAGACCCTTGGAATCTCCAGAGGGATAACAGTGTATTTTGTTTGCTAATGAGATGACTGGTGTTGAGGGCTCCTAGGTATCTTCAGGATGGGAGCTGGTCACCAGAAAGACTAAGGAATAATCAGAATTGGGACCTTCAGCCCCACCTCTCAATCTCCGGGGGGGAGAGAGGAGCTGGAGGTTGACTTGATCACCTGCGGCCAATGATGTAATCAAATCAATAATGTTACCACAGGCAGAAGGACAGGGTTTGGGGAGCTTCCAGATAGCTGAACTTGTGCAGGTTCCTGGAGGGTAGTCTGTCCCAGGAAGCCAAGAAAACTCCATGCCGCTTCTCCCCTACTTGCCCTATGTATCTTTTCCATCTGGGTGTTCATATGTATCTTTTTTTTTTTTTTCCTTTTTGTGTTTCTTCGTGTCCGGCAACGGATCGCAACCCTCAGTGTCGCGCCCGTACCGGACCGGGACCGGCTACGGGATCGCAACCCTCGGTGTTGCTCCCACACCTCGCTCAGCCAGTGAGTGGGAACCGGTCTGTATGTGGGATCCGAACCCTCGGCGGGAGCGCCGCCGCA
>NW_007726813.1:160388-179587 GCF_000696425.1 Galeopterus variegatus
GCGCCGCCGCACTCCCAAGCGGCGCACTGTAGCAGTGCACCACCGGGCCGGCCCATATGTATCTTTTGTAATGTCCTTTACAATAAATGGGTGAATGTACATATTTCCCTTAGTTCTGTCATATGAACCCTGATTTATAGCTGGTTAGAAAGAAGTACAAATCACAACCTGGGACTTGTGACTGGCATTTAAAGTGGAGGCAGTCTTAGGGACTGAGCCCTTAACCTGTGGGGTCTGATGCTACCTTCAGGTAGATAGTGTTAGAATTGAATGAATCAGTGAATACCCACTGGTGTCTTCTGGAGAATTGACTAGCTGCTGATAGGGAGAAATCCCCACACATTATGGTGACCAGAGGTGATATATTCTGTGCCTTGGGTGTGAGTAAAGAGAAAAAGATTTTTTTAAAAAAAATCAGAATCTGGTGTCAAAAGTGTTGTGTTGGTTATGTGAGAGTAGAGAAAACATTTTGTTTTTCCTTCCTCTATTAGTTACCTTACATCATAAGATGGAATTTGCAGGTATAATTAAGTTAAGGATCTTGAGATGGGGAGATAAAATGATACAGGAGGGTTAGAGTCCAAGGAGATGTGACCACATCTGGAATGGTGTGAGGAAGGCACCATGAGCCAAAGAATAAAAGCAGCCTGTAAAATCTAGAAGGGGCAAGAAAATAATTTTCCCCTAGAGCCTCCAGAAGGAATATATAGGCCTGCTGACACCTCAATTTTTAGTCCATGGAAACTGCTTTAGGACTTCTAACCTCCAGAACTAAAAGATAATAAGTTTATATTGTCTTAAGCCACTGAGATATGGTAATTTTTCACACTAATGTACAATTTGGCTTTCAAGAAGGCCCAGTCTAAGTGGCCCCTCTTATCTAGTATCTACTGGCAATGGGACAGGTATTTAGCCTGCTCCCAAATTCTTCGGCCAGAAAACTGAGCTCTCTGGAAGCCCTTAAATCAACAATAAAAAGGAAATAACACTTATACTGTAAGCACTGGCAAAAACTCACCAGTTAGTGAACCAATGTCTTAACAATCACCCCAAGAGGAAAATAGAATGTACTCACAGTTGTAGCAACATTTCACAATGGACATCTGTATTGAAGGTGTTCAAAAGTCAATGGATAGAATATTGAGGGGTGGATATTAAATTTGAGTCAAGTGAAGATCTGAAGGACACTAGCATTCTCAGTTGGGAGAATTAGAGACTTGCAGGCAAGGTCTGGTGTGCACATAGACAGATTCAATCCAGTTCATAGAGTCCAGTCCTGTGGGAGGAGTTGGCTGGCATTTATTATGTTTTTTTTCCTTTTTTTTTTTTTCAGGGACAGAACAAGGAACAAGGAATAGAAGAGACAGAAAAAAGAGTCTGAGGGAATAGAAGGGGAGATTTTCTTGTGATTTGACTGATAAACACATGAAATTGGGTTTTTGGGTGGAGTGAGTTCACTGTGGGTGGAATCATTCAAGCAGATGTTAGATGACTCTTAAAGGTGATGATGCTAGAAAAGAAATCCACATGTGGATAAAAATGGGATGAAATGACTTCTGTGGTCTAAACCAGAAGTGATATTCTTGTATGCCATGCATTTACTGTCCTCAAGATAATGCCCAATTTGAAATGGGATTCTGTGGATTTTAGTTCACATAATTTTGTTCTGGAGGAGGTAGAAGGGAGAAAACAAATTTCTTTATTGGAAACAAAAGACGCCACTTGAAGAGAACCCAAAGAGGTGTTCTCTTCCAATAAATTGGTACCTGGTGAACCTTAGCCTTGGGAATGTGGTTTATACATGTGTTCCAGATTATTAATTTGTTAATTTGTTAATCAGAAACTCAAAATATTCTAGCATTCAAGTTTTCAATGTTATTTGTAGCATTTTTCTCTGTGGCTTCATCTGCCTTCAACTTTTCCATGTATTCTTGGCACCACATAAACAACACCTGAGCATTCTAAAAAAGACTTCCTGGTACTTTCAGGCTACCTTGGGAAGAATATTTTCCAGCCATCCAAGTGCTGCTGATAAGCCAGAGCTTCTCTTGCCCTCTCTTTTCTGACTCAGGATAATTCCTAAATCAAATGATTTGTCAGGCATTGTAGATACATGCAGATGGCAAAAAAGGTTAGCATGGGGATGCTGGATCTAATACTTTTCTAAGTTGCTGTGTTGTGGTGTGGGTACATACACTCACATTGCAAATTCACGTGACCCAAATTCATAGAGGGCTGACCATGTGGCAGGAGCTGTGCTAGACAGAAGGAACATCCCATGCAACCAGACACGGCCTCTGTCTGGGGAATTCACTCTTCGGTGAGGAAGACAGACGTGTAAATAAGTGGCTCTAGTTTCAATATGATGATTACTATTAAAGAAATCTTCTTTAAGTGGCATGGGAACCCAGAAGAGGGTGCAGTTAACTCTGCCTGCAGAAGGAGAGGTTGATGACAACCAGAGAGAGAAAATGGTTTTAGAATTAGACATTGCCAAGGAGATGGGGGTGAAAGGAAGAGGTTGAAAGAAGGTCTTAGGTGACATCAAGTGGGTAAGAAAGTGAAAAGTGGAAAGGCCACTGGAGGAGCAGCCAGAACTAACTGTCCAGGACATTTTGCCTGCCCCCATATAACAAGTTAGGTTGAATTTTTGGTGCCTCTACTTCCAATGTGAAGTGGGCAAGATGAAATCCCATTATCTACCTTCCAGGGATATTTTGAAGACAAAAGTGAGATAATCAAGGGAGAGTGTTTTGAAAAGGGTTAAAAGTGGGGCATTTAGGCTGAGAATCACAAACCTTACAGCTCTACAGTGTGCAGAACGCTGCCTTTCTGTCTGTTTGTGGGTATGACATCCAATGCCTTCGGTGGGGTACATATTCTCTAGTCCAACTCATCTTATTGCATATGCCAGGCTGCTTCAAACATCCATGTGATTTGCTTAACACTGGAATGGCTTTAAGTTAAAGGGGTCTGCACAAAGTAACATGGGCATTGTGAATATTTTTGAGTATTGATCTTTCTCTTAGACAATGGGAAAGTGATACATTGTTCTGAGCTGTGACATTAATGAGGGTGGTTAAGAACAGGTTCCGGAAATTAGAGTTATTTTTCATATAGCCCATTTAAATAAAAATAAAAATCATTCCTGCCCAATCAAGAATGGACTAATGTTCTCAAAAATTGATAGAGAGAAAGAAAGGAAAAGAATGACAGTGAAGGTTCCTACTTAGAAAAGAAAAAAAAAAAAAAAAAAAAAAAAAAAAAAAAAAAACTTCTGCAGGAATGCTTTAAATTATATCCTAAATTAAAAATGAATTTTTACCTAATTTGGAAAAAATGACGAAGACAGGAAGTTTGACTTCTGGATGGAGCTCTCTGGCAATGTGTCCACTATCTTGTTCAAAATATAATTCATCTTACAAAAAGAGTTGTAAAGAGGTGGCTGAGACATTATAGACATTCACTAATTCTGCATGGTGGGAGGAGGGGAGAAAGAGGAGGGAATGAGATGCTCGAGAAATAAGTAGGAGAAGATTAAAAGAGACAATAGAAATACTGAAGGGGTGAAGATAATAAAAGTCAATGAAGGATTTTTTTTGGCCACCACCAAACCCCTAAAATGAATTTTCACACTTGAAAACCTCAAACTCAAACCTGATGTGAATCACGGAACAGGGATGGAAGGAGAGCTTATGTACACGAGTTTGAAATCTATTGTTAAATGGAAAACGTCTGCCAAGTAATTTGCTATATATTGGTCAAAAATGCCAGCTCAACACAGGTGCACTGCTTCTCTTTCTTCCCTAATTCAAAAGCCATTTACAAATGCATCCTGGTGATTCCAACCAAAAAATTACCAAACCCAACAACAGAACGAGGCTCTGTAGGAATGTGAACCTTGTTTACACAATTAGGAGACACTCACATGCACATTCCATAAATGACAAGGTTCCCGCAGCAAATTAACAAGAACAATTTTCCCATCTCAGGAGCTGTCAAGATGGGCCCTGTTGGCCAATTTATCTTACTCTAGCACATCTCTGGTGCTTGTCAATCAATATGTGAAACATTTGGTGTTGATTGCCATTTTTCTCTCCACTTCCTTTCGCCTCTTGTACCAGGCAATTTACTGCAAGTCAATCAAGGTCGAAGCCGACCTTGTTTAAATAAAACACTGTTGAGCTCTTTTCACACCAACAATTTCAAAGACAGAACGAGCTGTATCTTTTTCATTTACATTTATACTACTTTTTTTCCCCCATTGGTTCTTCTAAAATGTCATTCTTGACTTATAAGTCATAACTAAAGCCACCTAAGGACTGAGAAAACCAAATTGAGCAAGTGGTAAGGAAACACAAACTTTCAACATATATCTTTGATTGGTTCTTCTAAAATGTCATTCTTGACTTATAAGTCATAACTAAAGCCACCTAGGGACTGAGAAAACCAAATTGAGCAAGTGGTAAGGAAACACAAACTTTCAACATATATCTTTGCTATCAAAGATTCATTCAGCCAATAGAGGTGCCTTGCCAATGAATGAGCTCTCCTGATTGCTGTGCCCACCATTATTCAACCTTTGTTTGAGTCACGGCCACACAGGGCCATACACCCCAAATCATCAGAACTTGATAACACAAAGTAAGCAGTTTCAATTGTGTGCCCTAGAAATCAGGTACTATAGTTGAGTGTTCTAGGATATTTTGGTGACAGTCCTTATAGTTATAATGAGTCAAGCATAAACGTTTATCATCATTATCATGATACTATGGGCAAAAAAATGAGGAGAGGAAGGAGCTGAGCCAATTCAAAATTCTTGAAAACAATCTGCTCACAGGTTTTGTTTTCAAACCTTTTTCCTGCAAAGTACCTATAATCTCTATTTTCCTGAATATAGGCTCTGGTTGCTTAGTAAGATATAACTTTGCACTCTCACCCCTACAAATATTAGGAATACACAATGAGCTCTGGTTAAATGTGACTCTCAAAGAGAGACTTTCCTGAAGATAGTAACATATGGCTTAACTGCTAAGGTAGTGAATGCTGTACCCTCAAAAAGACTGATTAGAAATGGATGATTTTAAGTGCCTACTAAGTATATACATAAGATGCAGTTTGGTGCCTTCAAAAATGTGATTTCCTTCATTCAAACCTCAAACACACACACACACACAAACAAAAGGTCCTCAGATTCTGTCAGAATAATCCCCTCTCCTCTTATGTGAAATGCCATTTCACTGGACTTAATGTATCTCAGTTTAGCCCATGGTTTTATTTTGATTTATCATTCATCAGGAGTCATTATGGATGTAGTCACTCCTCCATTAAACAGCTATTTATTGTCTGCTATGCACCAGGCATCAAGGACACGATGGTGAGCAAAACTGAAAGAAGCTCTGTTTCATGCAGCCCAGAGTTGAGTCAGAGTAGTAGGTGCTAATGAATCATCTAAAAAATACAAGTACTGTTATAAACTGAGATATGTGCTATGCAGGAGGCATTTAATGGTGACCTAAAACAACTGGGGAATTAGGAATGTAAACCCTGAGCTGGATTCTAACTGCTAGGAGTGAACTCTTCCATTCTAGTGCTCCTTAAAATGTGGTCCATTAGCTCAATCAGTCAGCGCCTGGTGAGAGGAACACAGAGCAAAAGGTTAGAAACCTTTTAGCAACTTGACAGTGCCAAAAGGAAACAGCTGAATCTGTAGACTCAGCTCCTTGAGTGGTACAGACCACTTTGGGTGATGTCAACCTCACAAGGGGAGCCACACAAGGTGCAAACTACACACAGGTCATGTTTAGAAGGGCCATATATAAATGGTCCCTGATAAACGGAAGGGAGAAAAGGGTCCTTCATTACAGACAGTGTATTAGTCCATTTATATTGCTTATAAAAAATACATGGAATTTGGTAATTTATAAGAAAACAAAATTTATTGCTTACAGTTTCTGAGGCTAGGAGGTCCAAAGTCCATCTAGTGGTGGTGACAGTGACCCGAGGATCTCACATTACAAGACGGTGGAAGCAGAGAGAGCAGAGAGAGAGAAAGACAGACTCTCTTCTTTTAAAGCCCTCAGAACCACACCCCTAAACACCAGTTTTAATCCATTCACTACTGCACAGTCCTACAATCCAATCACCCCTTCAATGCTCCACCTTTCAATTACCATCATAGTATTTTCCACCCTCTTAACAGTCACAGTGGGGGCTAAGTTTCTAATACATAAAGCTTGGGGAACACAATTGAAGCTTCAATGAGTTTTGTGGGGACATAATTCAATCCACTACAGACAGTTTGAGAAGTTCTGCTCTGAGCAGGTAAACAATATCCCACTATCTAACATTCATTAAGCCAACTGCTTGGCTTTATTCAGGCCACCACAGATGGCAATGACCCCAGCTCCTTGGTCAGAAGTGCAGCAAGCTGTCTGGGCAGCGAGGGCAGTGAGACTCAGAGCCATAATCATGAGATGTTCTAGGATGATAGGACTGAATGTGGTCAAAAAGAATTCACGTTTCTTTTGGCTACACAATGAAAGTTAACTGCAGAGGAAGCTTCTGTGGTGCTGTGTTTATGCTCCAGTTTTTGCTCTGGAGCCAGTAGGATGGCTGTGCTCAGTCTGAGAAAAAGTCATCAGACTGTACACTTATAACACATATGTGTGTGCATAAACATATAAAATATGTCAATAAAATGTTTGAAAAAGTCATGACCAAATATGACAAAGAGGGCTGGCCGGTTAGCTGAATTGGTTAGAGCATAGTGCTGTTAACACCAAGGTCAGGACTGGCCAGCCAAAAAAAAAAAAAAAAAAAAAGTGCATAAACATATAAAATATGTCAATAAAATGTTTGAAAAAGTCATGACCAAATATGACAAAGAGGGCTGGCCGGTTAGCTGAATTGGTTAGAGCATAGTGCTGTTAACACCAAGGTCAGGACTGGCCAGAAAAAAAAAAAAAAAAAAAAAGACAAAGGAAGGCGAAGACCAAGGAACTATTTCAGATTAAAGGAGGCTAAAGAGACATAATAACTAAATTTAACATATGATCCTGAAATGAACATTGGACTGAAAAAAGAGCTGTAAAGGGCAGCTGATGAAATTTGTATCTGGATTAAGGATTGGATAATATACCAGTGCTATATTTCTTGGTTTTGTTAATTTTACTGTGATTATGTAAGAGAATATCCTTGTTCTTAGGAAATATACACTGATGTATTCATGGGTAAAGGAACACGACATAGGAGGCATCTTACTCTTAATTGGTTCAGGAGAAAATAATGTATGTGTGTGTGTTGGGGTGGAGAGAGAATGATAAATCAAATGACAGTGGGGTAAATATACACAATTGGTGAATCTGGGTAAAGGGTATTGGGGGTTCTTTTCACTATTTCTATAATTTTGAAACTGTATCAAAATACAAAAGTTACAAAAATGAGGATTTTTCAATAAAGTTTAAGTATTCTTCAAGTGAATGGGCAGCCTGACTAGTAGGCACATGGTTGCTCCAACAAATTGGGTGTTTTGTGCAAACAAAAGAGATGTTGCGAGGTCCCTCTCAGCATTCATTCACTGGCACAATTACCCCTCAAGTGGAAGGTTGGGAATGCTCGAAAGTTCCCCCTGGCAGCCGTGATTTTCAACCCAGTCTGACATACTCTGATAGACCAAACATTCTTTTCTTGACATTAATTCATTTGTGATCTTTACTGCCATGCTGAGTATCTTATCTCGAGGTGGTCCTTAATGGTGCATGGAATATTTTGTTGATGTTTCTCTTATTCTGGTGTTTTTCTTCCTCATGATTATATCTGTCGTTACTCTCTGTCTCCTTCAAAATGCTGTTCTCTTGTGAGACTAGGCACTGCTTGGAGGCTTAATGAGGCTTCTGTACGGTTTGCTGATTTATTAGGTTCTCATTTAACGGGGAGAGTGGGGGAGGAAGGAGGGGAGTAGTAAGGTGCTCCAGGATGAACTTAGCAAATGTAGTTTGTATCAAGTTCATTTTTACATTTGTAGAATTTGCCAAAGAGACGTTCAGTGACTACAGAATCTGTGAGAGAGAAATACTCACATTTTTCTTTAATTTCTCCCATCATTTCTCACAATATTTTAAAAAGGTATCATTATTAGATCCATATGTCACATTATACAGTAGGATTCCAAAGCCATTCGTTAGCTTGGCATTAAAGTCAGGGTCCAAACTCTGCTTTTTTTTGGCTCTGAGCTCTCTGTTGAAGTTAAACTTTTCTTTCTCTGCAGTCAGATTCTCAGATTCAAATGCTTATATATTGCTAATTTTAGCACTTCCTTATGGGCAAAGTTTTTATTGGATTTGACTTAAATAAGGACACCTTATGAATTAAATAGGTAATTCAATTTCCTCCCCCACCTTGGAAAATTTTCCTGTCATTTTAAAAAAGAAAGAAAGAAAGGAAGGAAGGAAGAAAGAAACAGTTATTTTTTTTCCCTAAGAGAAACTACAAACACTGCATGTGCTCAGTGTTAATAAGAGGTATGTTTTCAATATCAATGGAAATCAGGTCATCCTATAGAAAGACATGGCACTACATTCACTTTACATTCTAGTTTTGATTATTTAAACACATGCACATACTCCTGCCCCGAGTTTTTCATTTCTAAAATAAAAGCCAGTGAAAAAATATCTATATTGCAGGTTCTGTCTAACCTCTTCATTTTTCTTTTCTAAATGCTATGAGGTCTTTGTTTTCGATGCTAACAAATGTTATATGACAGGTTCACCGATTTACTGTTCTGCACCCTTTTTAATTATAGATGTATGAAGGAAAATTTCACTGAGGAAAGCAATAAATCACCAATGAAATTATTTGTTAGTTGAATGAACTGAATAAACAGTTGGCTTCGGGGCAAAGATTCATCTGGTGTCTTTGAAGTTATTCCATATTCTTCCTTCCTATTTTCACGAAAAGTAGAACTCAGCTGAGAATGCAGGAATTGACGGAGGAATAACAGAGAATGTAGATGTCACTGGGAAGTAGCAAAAACAGATAAACACATGACCCGCAGATGTCCTCAGTAGTGAATAAAATAATTTTTGTTTGAGTTTTAATAATCATAATGACAATACTTATAAACACTTAATGAGTGTGTGTTGTGTACCTATGTCATTCCATTTGGTTCTAACAACAATCCCATTTCCTTATACCCATTTGACTCAAAACAACACCCTTAAGCTAGAAAGTGGCAAACCCTGACTCCAGATCTTGAGCTCTGAGCCATCACGTGTCTAGAAAAGTCCTCGGGGGAACCACACTCACTCAAAGAAGTCCGTGTGTATTACTTAAGCTTTTTAGAAAAACGAGCCCAAGATATTGGTTGAAACCCTGATCCACAATTTTACTTTAAACTTATTTGATCCTCTTTCTCCCTATTTAAATGATGAAGAAAGTAGTTTCTCCAGTGTGTCCTCTCCAAAAACCAAGTTTGAACGAGGGATGCAAAGTATGCAAAGGAATGGCTGCTGCGGGGCTGGCCGGCTACTGAGCTGGTTAGAGCACTGCCTTGTGCCATCAAGGTCAAGGCGTTCAGTTCCGGTACTGGCAGCCGCCAAAAACAAATCAAAGAAACGGCTGAGATGGGAATCAGGGAAAAATGTGATAACGTTGGAGTTTTGGGGGGGAGGTGAGGGAAATAAGAGTAATAAGATCATTAGTTTCAATTTGAAAGCATGAAATGTGTCAGCAATGATAACTAACTGCTGATATTTTTATAGTAAAAGTCTCCCTTAGAGTCACAGACAGACATTAAGCACTGGAAGCTTCCATGTAGGAATTAGTTTAGTGTCCTTCCTTGATGTCCCTGCTGAACTTGTCTGCAAATGTATGAAATGTGGCTACTTTGAATACATTCTCACAAATAGTACTGACAGTTTTCGAGCTAGGACAAATATCTCCATTTTAAACCTCCTCCCACACTGGCAAGTCAGCTGCCTATAGCAAATCCCATAAATATCTCAGCTGGAACATTTGTTTAAAAGTACTTAAACGGACCCTGGAGCTCCCAACTTTGGGAACAGATTTGAATCAGATCATCAGATATTCACATTGGAACTGGTAACCATTTATTTGGCACCTGTTGTATCACTAAGCTTCAGATGCTTCGGCAATATATTGACTAGACACTGCTTTATGTTGGATGCTACAAATGACTGCAGAGAGAACTGCTTGTGATTTAGTATTTCAGACTAGTGGCTCAAGTCTGTATTTCTTCTGGACATTTCCTGTTTGCCTCAACTAAACCAGGTGGGGGCTCCCAAAGGGCTTCAGTGGGACTTTTTGAGGAAAACCAAGATGGGAATTAAGGGACCCTGGGAAGCAAAAGACAGCCATAGAGGCCCCGGGACAGTTTTTTTTTTATGGTTTCATTTGCTGCACTGAGAGATGAGATATCCCTCCCACCCACTGCAAATGTGTAAGAGCGTGAAGGTGGCAGGAAAAACAAGCCCTCCTTCAGGTAACGTGGGAACCAGTTGTGTGGTCATAGCCTATTGCTCTTCGACAGTGAACACCTGGCGGGTTTTTTTGGCCGGTAAGGGAATGCAACACTTAGCACGGTGTGGTCTGCACCACGCTCAGCCAGTGAGTGCAACGGCCATCCCTATATAGGATCCGAACCCGCGGCCTCGGCACTACCAGCGCCGCACTCTCCCGAGTGAGCCACGGGGCAGGCCCCACCTGGCGGTTTTGAGGCAGGTCAGTCTCCAGAGATTTCAAAAAGCATAAAGACTTTTTAAAATCTTTATGACCACATCAATAAGAAAAACATGTCCACCTTGATAGATAAATGAGTGGGGTGTGGGTGAACATGTCATTCACAAACATACACCCATGCACAGGATAATAATTAAAAAGATGTTTGTCTTCATTATTGCTCAAATAAATGCTACTTTAAAAAATAAATGTATGCTGTTTTTTTAACTTAGTAACTAGACCAACATTTTAATAAATGATAATATCTAATGCTTGGAAAAGTATGAGAAATCCAGCACTCTCCTGTACTGATGGGAGAGTATATGGAATGCTTAAATCACCAATGGTGAATCCATGCATTGAATCACATGTAGTCTTTAAAATTAATATTGTAGAAGAATATTAAATCATGTGAGAAAATACGAGGGCAGCTCAACAAGACTGTGGAAAAATAGAATTAAAAGGTAATACAAATCTTTACATGAATTTTTATATTATATAAACTCATATATTATAAAACGCTATACACAAATACATCTATGCACTTAGGCATAAAGATATACTATCAGTGGGACTATAGAAAATTTCTTCTTTGCATTTTTCTCTTTGTACTTTTCTGAATTTATCCAATTCAGAAAAATGATCATAAAGTGCTTTTGTAGTTTATATATATTTATATAAAATTATGCATATGGTAAGATATATATGTATCTTTATTCATGCCCCTCTTCTGATGTCACTGAGTTAATTATACTGTGAGTCCTACAGGAAATGAACACGAGGCACATGTTCTTCTCTTCTTCCAGAATGTTCACACTTATCACAATGCAACAGATAAGGTGTTTTCATAAAAGTCCTAGTTGACATTGTTAAAAGCGTGACATTATTCCTTTTTCTTGGGGAGGTAGCTTCAGAACAAAGTGGGCAAACTCAATAATGCAGATGTCTGAAAATATATTATCCTATAGCTGGTTGGGTGCTTAAAAAGATGTCATAATTGTTACAGTGGCTGCCACCTCAATTTGACAGTCCACTAAGTCTGAATAGTGGTCTCAGATGTGCTCGTAGATGTTTCCAGTGGGAGCTCCCTGGGGGTAGGGCCTGGTCTGAAATCCTTCGGTGAATGGGACTGTTTGCTAACTCCAATAGACAATTATGAAGGGCAATTAAAAATTTAAATTATGTTAATAGGCCAGAGAAAAATGACTGTTTGCAGAAATCAGTGGCAATTAACCAGACATAATGGTTCTCAATTAGGCTGGAGGGGATTTTCAGTCATTCATAATTCACTATCTTAAATGTATCATAAAAAAGTAATTGTCACTTGTTAATAAAACTCACTTAAAAACAACTGTAGCTATCTTGATAGAAAGTAGCTCTTTCTTCTCTATCTCCACCACCAGTTTTTTAGAATATAAATTCTTAATTTAAAAATGCAGAGCAGGCTGGATCAAAACAAAATCAAACAATGTGAATGTGTATAAAATAAAAAAAACCCAAACACTGCCTTTCGAGCCCTCCACTTGTGCTTCCCGAGGGTAACCACTGTTTTATCAATTCAGTGAGCGTTCTTTTTCCCGACCACCTTCTTGCTTCTATTAAAAAGGGGAGGAGGGTTGGGGAGATTGTCCAAGGAATATCTTGTATTGATATTTTTAGTCAATTAAAGGTGAAAACATAAAAACATTATCTTGCTGCTTCTGTCATATTTATTTATCTCCCAAGGTCTTTGATTTAAAAAATTTTTATATTCATACACAGCTTCCATTACCCCTAGGAATATAGTCAGCATTCATGCATGTCCTTACAATTCTATTCTCAGGCAATGCAGTTTGCTATATAAATTGCACCGCACGTGTGATGTGATTCAGGGACTCTGTCCAGTTGGTTCCAAGATTTATTTCTGGTCTTTCAGGGAGGACGAAAAAGGACTAAAAGAAGCAACAGGGAAACAGAAGGGATGGGGGAAGGGCAGAGAGCAAGTCTTAAATAAGTAAAGGGTTAAAGGAAAGGGTTTATCTCCTGCTGAGAACCCAACTGAGAATGACTCTTGTCCTGTTATAGATCTTGCTAAAAGAATGACACTGCATCCTCAATTTTCTTGCCCAATCAGGAATCCTTTGCTGCAACTTCAAATCTCAAACTGCAGTTCTGCATCCAACAGGAAAACTGAAGCAAAGAGGAAGGAATTCTCCCTATCCAATGATCAGCTCACTGTGGTGAATCACAGCTCAGCAACATTTCCAGAAATTTCTCTAAGAAGACGCTCTAGGCTATTCTGAGCCAGGCAATTATAAACATGACCTTATTTAATTTTCACCATTACCCTTTATCCCCATGTTACAGTTGAGAGCATCGAACGCTCAGTGAGGGTCAATACCATGCTCAGGGTGACAGTAAGTGGCAGCGCTGGGATTTGAACCCAGATATTTCTTGATCCAAAGTCTACAGGCATTCTCCTCTGACTCACTGTCTCTTGGTTGAAATTGTAAAGACACAACTGTGAGATGTCACAGTTTATGACAGTCCAACTCATGACCGCCGTCTCTTTCTTTTTTTCATGAAAACAATGCTACCCACAACACTGCCCAGTAAAGAATCTTGGGAATATTTAAGTACATGAAATCAGCTACCAATACACAAATGATCCCAATTTTGAACATTTTCTAAAAGTTCTTGTTGCCTGAGCTTGTTTTGAAATTGTCGCCAGGAAAGAAAGAAGGCAGTACATCCATCATTGGACTTTTGTCTTAAAAGTTCTCAGTGGGTGCAGAAACCCCCCATAAAGAGGATTTAGGACACTCATTTAGTAATAAGTTCTACGCATGGCTGGCTCTTCTGTTGTTCACATTTCAGTTCAAAGTTTACCTCCTCAGAAACGTATCCCTTGTAGCCTGTCTAAAGTAGAGTGTAAAGTACCTGCTACTCTATCGCATCCCCTTTTTCATGGTTTTTAAATGTTACTCACACTGATATTTTCAATTGCTTTACCTGTTCATGGTTTTTCTCGCCTACTAGAATGCCAGCTCTGGAAGCAAGGTCCTTGCCTTACATGGCTACCACTGTAACCCCCTATCTAGCTCAGTGCCTGGTGTATAAAAATATTTGCTGAATGAACGAATACGTGTTTGTAAAACCAAACATCTGTTTTCATTAACAGCTCTGGTATGGGTTTCTAGGCATGGGACTTCCATTTGAAACAGCCTGTAGGAAATGAGAGCAATTAGGTCACAAGCAAGATATCACCTAGAGTTGGTGGCTGTTGTGGAGACAGAACAACTGAGATAGATGACAAGGATTTGGAAAGGAGGAGAAAACCGTGAACATTTTTTTTTTTCCTTTTTTTGTCTTTTTTCGTGACTGGTAACGGGATCACAACCCCTCAGTGTTGCGCCCGTACTGCGACTGGCAACGGGATCGCAACCCTCAGTGTCGTGCCCGCACCGCGCCCAACCAGTGAGCGGACCGGTCTCTATATGGGATCCAAACCCTTGGCGGGAGCGCTGCCGCACTCCCGAGCGCCGCACTCTACGGAGTGTGCCACCGGGCCGGCCCGAGTGAACATTTTTACTCTGCTCCTTATTGAGACTGATTAGAGATCACAGCATGTCCAAGTGGCAAAAAGAAAGTCAACATTTCTTTAGTTGGTGATAGACTGGCTGGCCCACAGGGATGGTACATTTTCAATGGGATCACAGCTGTACTTTCTGAAGTGAAGTTCTTTTCTCTTTATTAGAGATGTTTCACATTGCCAGCTCTAGGCTGCTGATTAGGCAAATACGGTGATAAAATTTGGGTCAACCACTGAGAAAGATGAATTTTGGAGGTACCATGTGACTTCTTCACCAGAATTTGTTATAGGATGGGATCTGACTGTAAACACTCCACTCTTCTGGACTTATCTATGTTAGCACATTTTTTGCATGTTCCATTTGCTCTGGAAGATTGAGGATATTTTCACTATCAAAGGACATACTTCTGGCTGAGTCTTAAGTCTTTGACCATTGGATTCTCTCATTTGTCTGAAATTTGTTTCCTTAAACAAATTTGTACTCAACTTATAAAGTAGAAGTGATTAATGGTATTACTATTTTTAAAAGTTTTAATGTTTGCAGACTAATTTTAATAAAAAATGTTAATTTTGATTAAAAATTAATAAATGCTTAACATAATTTCACACAAAGAAATGTATAAAATAAAGAGGAAAAATGTCCTGTTTCCCATTCCCTGCCCTCATGCTTCATCTACCCCTCCTTCTCCTAGCAAATCCTCTTCTAGATATAACCACTCTGAATGGTTTGATGAGTGTCCCTTGAAGTGCTGATAAAAGCTTGCTTAGCTTTTGGCTCTCCAGAAAAAAAGTCCTGATTTGTAGCATTTGCTGATTTCTGTGGACTAAATACTCTCACCATCTACAATTTTAAGGTAAGAATATGATAAAATTGCAAAGGCAAATAGCATAATTGGTCTTTACGAGCCAGCACAAGCTGGCTCCAGCACAGTACTATGTGTATTCTTCCAGATTCTCTCTCTCTCTCTTCTTTCCTTCTTTTTCTTTCTTCTTCGCTTCTTCCTTCCTTTACTTCTATCCATCCATCCATCCATCCATGTATCCACACTTGCATATATACCCTTACAAACACAGACATACATAAATTAACATATTACATAAACATTGTGTATTTTGTTCTGC
The DNA here is from genome assembly GCF_000696425.1 of Galeopterus variegatus. Lineage (NCBI taxonomy): Eukaryota > Metazoa > Chordata > Mammalia > Dermoptera > Cynocephalidae > Galeopterus > Galeopterus variegatus. Next base: position 175,819 of record NW_007726813.1, read on the forward strand.
AACTTTCCTTTATGCACATACTGTATTGCAGCTCTGTATTCTGAGAATTTCTGAACACTCCTTGTAACTGAAGGAGCATCCTGTGCTAGCTCAACAGCAGAGCTGGGAATCTTTCACTTGGTCCACATGGACGAGCGTGTGGGCCATGAGCATGCATGTGTGAATGTGCACTTGATGTCGTCTATTGTAAAAGGGGGTAATTCATCATTGGGCAGCAGGTTCTGCTCAGATGGTTTATTGTCCTGACCTCATTAAAAGCATGTAATCCACGCAGTGCAGTAAATCTATGCCTCTAAATACTTTCCTCTTTAATTTTTTAATACTGCACACATGAAGGGAAAGGTTAAAGCCAATTAAAAGAGATACAAATACCATTATTACTGCCCTGACAAAGAGTTAGTTATTGGATTTGGTCGTTTCAGTTTAGAAAGCCATTATTTTTGTTCCTGAATGAATTAGTAATCAAGCTGTTTATTGACTTGTCTCATCACGGCGATGCTAAATATTTTTTTGGTCTATTCTCTCTCTGTCAATTGGCATCATTTCTACACACATAAAAATTACAGACAACTTAAGGTCTAAGTGCAAACGATAACTGCACAGCTGCATGTGGGAATTCACATATGGACAGGACCATCATTTCCACGGTGGTCCAGGAAGGAGCCACTCACTCAATTCATTCTTATGCAGCAAATAGTTGTTACTGTTGTTGTTGATGTTTTTGCCTCCCATTAAGGCTATTATGTGATACTGACAGATGCCTAAAAGCATTCAGAGCTGAAAGAACTGTTGGGGAAATTGCTGCAAAAGGATTGACAAATGGTGATCTTTCTGTCCGCAAGATTCTTATTTCCTGTGCAAAATGGACCAAAACAACAGAGGAAAACAGAAAGAGTCATTAATGTAGGAACTTGATATTATTTTCTGTCACAAATTAATATTTTTCATTGCATTTTGTCAAAAACGTGACTGCTTATAAAAGGCTACAGTATTACAAAAAAATAAAGAACAACAGCACTTAACTGTTTTGCAACTGATTAAGGCTTGCTTGGGCACCCCCTCTACCCAACTCTCTTGTCAGTATCCTAGGGATGTATTGTGGGCCCTGTAGAATCTGAGAGAACCTGAGGGTATGTAGGAGAGGACCTGCAATTGGCTCCTTTGTTCATTTAACTGTCCACTCACAGGTCCAGAGTGTTTTGTGAGACATGATAAAGTGTAAGCAACAATACTGACCACAGTGTTGGCTTCAGAATAAACTCATACCCACAGACTCACATCCACAAGAATCTATACAATTCATAATTCATATAAGTTGCATATCATTTTTCTTAGTATTCTGCCATTCCTACTCATCAGAGGTCACGGGGAGGTACAGGACTTAAAAGAAGAAGAAAAAGAAAGCCTGCAGGAAAACACAGAGCTACTTTCATATTCTTGAGGAGACCTACAACAGAGCAAGACAGAGAGGGAGAAAATTAAATATTTCAAAATTACAAGGATAAAAAGCCCATCAGAGGTCACAGGGAGGTACAGGACTTAAAAGAAGAAGAAAAAGAAAGCCTGCAGGAAAACACAGAGCTACTTTCATATTCTTGAGGAGACTTACAACAGAGCAAGACAGAGAGGGAGAAAATTAAATATTTCAAAATTACAAGGATAAAAAGCTGGAAACAACCTAAATATTTTCTGTATTATCTTTTCCCAGGGAAGCTAGAACAGCGTTTCTCAAAGTGTGTGCCCTGAACCAGCAGCAGCACCTTCCTCTGAGAACTTGTTAGAAATGCAAATGTTGGGACCCACTCTGGACACACTAAGTTAGAAACTGGGCTCGGGGCCCATCAATCTGTGTTTTCATAAACACTCTGGGGGACTCTGATACCCACTTCAGTTTGATAACCCCTGTTGTAGGGAGTATAGTTTTCTTAACTGCTTCTCCAAGTCTGCCCCTGCAGCCAATCATACATGTCTGAACCTGAGCTGACTACTCTCTTTTGTCTGCTTACTGAATCATTGCCTACTCTACCACACATTACAGCACTCTACACTGATGTGTTTGCAATCCTGCTCTCCTGCTAGACTGTAAGCTCCTCGAGGCCAGAGGTTATCTCCAACTTTCTGCTTTATTTTCAGTGCCCAATCAGAGGCCTAGAACAAAGCAGGTATTTAGGAAATTAAAAAACAAGATAAAGTGGCTAAATAAAGCCCCATGAATAAAAAAGAAACATTTATTTTTAAAGTATTAGTTATAACTTGCTAAATAAGATCCATTCCTAAGTGAAAGTGACTTTGGCTTCCTTTAAAAAAGAAAGAAAAAAAAAATGGTCAAAGAAACATTCACCATTTATGCTGTTAAGGAATGAAAGAAACATAGTTGACCCTCCATGTCCTGGGTTCTGCAGTTGTAGATTGAGAATATTTGGGAAGAAAAGCAATAAAATATGGCAACATGACAATAAACATAATACAAATGAAAGCATTACAGTATAATAATTATTTACATAGCATTTACATCGTATGAGGTATAAGTAATCTAGAGATAATTTAAAGTATGTGTGAAGATATGCGTAGGTTACATGCAAATACTCTGCCATTTTATATCAGGGACAAGCATCTCAGGGGTTTTGAACCAATCCCCCACAATACAGAGGGATGACTGTAATTGAACACCTCACACTAATAGCTTCTTATAAAATGCGCTGACAATCCAGTTGTTTCTGAATATTCCTAAGAGGGTATCACATTCAGACAGGACCCATCTGCTCAATTGACGATAGACATTCTGAAATTGAATGTATTCTGAATATGGGCTCAATAAATTCCCAAGAACTGCTTACTCCAGCCTAGTGGGTTAAGGATGTCAAGTCCCTGGGAACCATATTTTCCAGCTCCTGTAGGAGAATAGTGGGCAATTCTTGAAAAGAGGAGATATCCTGAGACCATCCCGACTGCCTCTCCATGAGAAGCTGAAAGACTGGAATTACAGAGTCATGAGCCCTTTGTAGCCTTCACTGACCCTCTGAAGGTGTCCTGCTTCACCTCTATATTTTACCACTGGGTTCATCACAGCACCACATGCAAGCTGGTGAAGGCCTACTTTATGCAAACTACTATGCTTGCCTTTGTGTGGTTCGGGCATCAAATCACCTGGGTTTGATCCAGGCTCCAACACTCTCTGGCTTATTTAGCTTTTCTGAGCCTCAGTTTCCTCATCTGCAAAGTGGGAACAATTGTTATATCTGAAAATTAAATGAAATAAAATATATAATTATCCAGGTGTCTGACACATAATAAGAGCTGTGTGCTACTAGGGCCTCTTGAACTGGAATCCATGGGCCTTTAGATCCATGAAATGGACAAAAGAGTGTCCATAAGCTCCCTGAAACAATTTTCAAATTATTTCATGTTTGTACGTATTGTTTTTCTCTGGGCATAGAACTTAAAACTTTAATCAGGTTCTCAATGTGGTCCATAGCTCCTACATGGTAGAGAATTATGGTGCTGGGGATTTTAGTAGCCAGATTGTTTCCTTGAAAGCTGGCAAACCAGGAAAATGAAGCATTTTCTTTAAGGCTTGTGTCTCATTGTAGACATGATGTGCAGCTCTGGGACCTCCATTTTTAATTTCACACGATGTGTGTTTGTTTATTTCTCTTCTACCCTGTAACAGGAAATAGCATTTCAAATGCATTCCACCACAAGGATAGGCAGACAGTTAATTTTCACCTCGAACACCCCCAATATTTAAGAAAATAAGAGAGTTTCAATC
>NW_007726813.1:180026-191135 GCF_000696425.1 Galeopterus variegatus
ATGGTAGAGAATTATGGTGCTGGGGATTTTAGTAGCCAGATTGTTTCCTTGAAAGCTGGCAAACCAGGAAAATGAAGCATTTTCTTTAAGGCTTGTGTCTCATTGTAGACATGATGTGCAGCTCTGGGACCTCCATTTTTAATTTCACACGATGTGTGTTTGTTTATTTCTCTTCTACCCTGTAACAGGAAATAGCATTTCAAATGCATTCCACCACAAGGATAGGCAGACAGTTAATTTTCACCTCGAACACCCCCAATATTTAAGAAAATAAGAGAGTTTCAATCTACTGCTCCTGACCTGCCAAGCACAACATTCTCAGTAGCAGCAAGAGTCAGTCTGAAAAAGCTCCTCTGTTTCTGATGGGCTTCTCCAGATGCTATCAAAATAGACGAATGTCTGAGCAAAGCAGATGGACAGAAACAACATTAGACAAGGAAGGAAGAGAACTAGGTTTTGCTAGTGAACCCTGTCCTAACCAGCTCCATACACTGAACATGTGGATTTCCCCTCTCAGATTCTCCAATTCCTTATCTGTCAAATAAGAATTATACCCAATCATCAATTCGCAACCTTTTATGTAAAAGGGCCCAGATTTAATACAGAAATGGTTACACTAGGCTGCCACTTTTAGATCCATTAAGTAAGAAACTATTTAATCACAAAAAGAAGGTTACCCTTACAAATAAAATTATATTTTATTCATCAAATAATTAAAAATATATATGATAGTTTCATTTATTGGTCTGTCTACCTATCTGTCTATCTATCCATCCATCCATCCATCCAGAATCCATGTGTCTTTAGATGCAGGAAATAGACAAAAGATGTCCATAGATAGAATAGATAAATGAAAAATATTATTTATTATGGCTATAGACAGCAAATAGTGAACATATGAGTTCAAGGAGCCATTAAACAAATATGTATTCAGTATTTATTGTATCAGTTACTTTAATAGGGCTGGGGATACAGCCTCACACAGAAACAGTTGCTGCCTTCATGGGCATGATTGTAGTGCAAGAGAAGGGAAATAATAACTAAAAATCCACATATATACAATCATTTTAAATTGTGCTAATAGGTGCTGCAAGGGATAAGTTGGAGACTGAGAGAGAGAAATTGGGGTGGGGGTGACATTAGATAAGGGGTCAGAGACAGCATCTGAACTGAGATCTGAGGATTGGTAGGAGCTGGCCCTACAAAGAGGCAGAGTACCTTTATAGTGAAGAGGATTTCACGTCAGCAGGGCCTAAAGCAAGACACTTAATCCCTCTCCGACTAATTTTCCTCCTCTGTAAGATGGGGATGATAACGTGTGCTAATCCACAAAGCTCTTGTGAGGATTCAGTTAGCTAATATTTAACATTTGCTTAGGGAAAAATCTGGCAAAGTGATATTGAAGTGGTTGCAAAATAAGTATCACACAGAAGCAAAAGTATGTGCTAAGTTCCTGCGGTAGGGAAGAGTTTGGTGTGCTTGAGAAAACTGCAAATGGCCTTGGCGTTGTTGGCCTGCATTTGCTTCAGGCCCTTGTGCTTCTTGGCAAAGTGCATGTTCTTCAGGAACATGGGGTCTGCTCCCTTAAGAGATTCATACCTTTGAGGGTGTGGCTCTTGAATGGGCAAGAGTGGAAACTGAAGTTGGTAAAGTAGTAGGCATTGAAGTAGCCCTACCAGGCATAGCAAGAGAATTAGAATCTCATGCTAAAGTCAACGGGAAGAAGCAGAGGGTTTTGCGATGTCCCCAGTGGACCTCTGAAATTCATTGTCCAGAGGCTGGAAAATTATCCCTGACTTACTTCTTCTTTGGTTCTTCAATAATTCTGTGAAATAAATCAACTCCTCAAAGGCAACAGTTTCTTCAGGTAAGAAGTTTTAAATAAAGAACCCCTGTTTCATTCATGCTCATTAAACTGTTTTTCCCCCCACCTAGATCCCTGCAATAATAAATATAATTATATCCATCTTTAATGACTTTGGTTCCTTGAGCTGCAGGTGCTGGAATACTGTATTTATTAACATATTTTACGTCCTTTAAAAAGACTGCATTAATTCCTATGATAATTTAGTACCCATAATACCTTCTCTGTTCTGAATCGATGTTAATCACCACAGAATGACTGATTTGCCTGTGTATGAGCTAAACCATGTTCTAACTAGTAGCTAGTAACTTTGTAATTCAATATTGTTACTGAAACTGATGATTAAAATTTAGTTGCAATAATTGTTCCTTGCCCCCTGCCAGCCCCACCCTCTGAGGACTCAAACAGAGAGTGAACAATTGGATTTTGTTCCACCGAAGATGAGAACGATAATTCTGAGTGTTTGTGTTTCTATGTGTTTCAATGCTCTGCTTGGAAAAAAGTTCTGCTAACACCAGTTATTCTGAACCACCTTGGGTTTATTAGCTGTCTGGTTAAAGCAGCAGCAGGGGGAAAGGGGCAAAGGTCGCTGCAGAGAAATATACATGAAACCAAAAGCCTGCTTAGAGGAAGGCAGCAGGCTGAAAGATGAGATAGAGGGTTAACTTCTACGTGGTGGAGTGAGGTGTGATCTGGCCTGTGCCGGAATCCCAGCACTAAACCAATTTAAACTAAAATTATTTGGGAAATAGAGGAAAAATTTTACTATGAAATTTGGGTCAAAATAAATTGCTGACATTGAGTATAGACGAAGGAAATAACAATTGCATGTGCCTGGTTCTGAGAAAAGTGCTTTCATGTGTGTTATCTCATTTAAACAAGTAACAGTCCTATCGGGGAGGTCCCGTGACTATCCCTCATTTACCTGAAGCTCAGAGAACGTAAGTAACTTACTCGGAGTCACACAACTAGTAAGTGGCGGAGCTCCAGAGTCTGTGCTCTTAAACTTTGGCCACACTGCCTCTATAATTAATCAGTCAATCAACCAACCAATCAATCATTCATGTGGGAAGGATACTGAAAAGCATAATGAAATATAAAATAAAGTACTAAGTATCAGAAAAACTATTATTTAAAACAAAAACATAACAACTTTTCCCTTCTTGGTGGCTTGAAGGTTGATGATAGGTAAATATTATTCATACCTGTAGGGAAATAAATCTATGTAGTACAGTGTCCCTCTTGCAGAGTCTGTCAGGAAAAGGAGAAAGGCCAGTGTCCTGAGAAGGCTTTGGGGGCAGAGTTGGAGAGTGCTGAGCTGTTCCTCATAAATGCAATGGGATACACTTGAGTTTCTGGTCAGAAAGATGCAGAAGGGAACTTGGCAGGGCTGGAGCCCCAAGGGGCTAGAACTGATCCAGGAATGTCTAAGAAAGGGAGTGCCAAATATTCTATTTTAGGTTCTTTTTATTGCTGGCATATGAAACACTTCCTTTTCCCCAAACTTTTAGAGCAGTCTTCTTCACACAAGGTCTTAGGTGGGTGATTGTGTGTGTTTATGTGTTTGTTTGCTAGTTTGTTTTTGCACATGCCAGGGGAAAGGGGCAGAGCTCCACAACTGGATCAGCTTGGGGTGGAGACGTGATAGGTTGTTAGACCCGTTAGACCAGGAGGGCTGAGGAGCACGCACTGAGAAGCAAACACGAGCTTGAGCACGGGAGCCCAGGAACACAGGGAAAGCGTAGCTGGTGTATGGAATTGGGGTATGAGCTGATACCTTGGCCACAAGTGTTCTTTTGTTTTGTTTTTGTTTTTAAATCAGCATTAACATTATTCCCAGTGTTGAGAAGTATTATCATTCCCTCTTCAGACACATAAATTAAGGCACTGAGAGCTCAGTCCCTTCAGCAAATGCTAACTGCTCAGCACTGTCACTCCACCAGCAAGACAGCCAGGGCCCAGTCCCAGGTTTCCCATGGCCAGCCTGGAAATTCCACAGGGCAGAGCCCAGGGGATAATGGATCGGATCCTTCTGACTAATCTGTCCTGAGAGTTGCTGCTGACAGACTGCTCTGTCTGTGGCCAGATATGGTTCAAGTCGCGGCAGCTGAGTCAAGGTCTAGGCGATGGAGATGAAAAGGTGGCGGCTCTTATATCACTCCCGGCCTCCCTTCTAGAACTCCAGGTCAACAGTGAGCAGGGCTGCATTCTCAAGAGATGATGGGGACCTAGGGGCTCTCACAGAAGTGAGGCAGCTCTACCACCACCGTATGGCAAAACATTAAATGGCTGGACAGAAAATTTAAAAATAAAAAACCCAGGCTCTCCTCCCCTCAAACCCACGTACTACAAAGGCTATGCGAAAAGGCACTCATTAGCTGTGACATGCTGAATTTTGTGTCTTTATCTGCAGAGTCAGTGTTCCATCCTGCATTTCCATTCCACTTCTTGAAGCTTTGACTATAGAAAAGAATTCAAACACATCCACCTTTACATAAATAGATATATGTATATATAAAGTATAAATACATGCACAAACATGATCATATATATTTCCCCCCTCCCAACAGTTTCCCTAGTAGGGACACAAAAATTTGTCTCCAAAACACATTGTTTATGAATTTGCAAAAGCTCCTCTCTAAAATCTTTTCAGATGAAGCAAATTAGGGAAGGATGAGGTCCCCTGGCAGGCACCATGTTGCCTATTTGCAGAGGTTGCAACCTGGCAGCCCCCAGGCTCCATCTGTGACATTCCCATGTGATCAGTTTGACCCACACAGTGGTAGCCGGCACACTTTTTTGTTTTTTAAATGTTGAATTAGTGGTGGAAATTGTAAAACTCAGGAGCATTCCCATAAAACTCTCTGCACTGTTGTCTTTGATATGTCCAGCCCTGGCTCTGCATACTGCTGTGAGCTGCCTGGCTGCTTTGGACTTCCCAGAATATGGCAGATGAGAGAAGACTCAGACTCAACGGTACAGAAAGTCTTTCACCGTACTCATCTTTCTAGTACAATCTTTTGCCTCCTCCTGCCCTGGGTGCCAGCCCTACTGACTTAGTACCCGAAGTTCCCTGATCTGCTAAGTGTCTGCTGCGTTCTGGGCTGGAAAGGTCCTGCCCTATGTCTTCCAGGGCAACCTTCCAGGCTACTTCTCTTGAACTGCCTCTGTGAAGCCTTTTCCTGACCTTCTCCGTTTTCTGCACCCACATGGTACCTGTGACCACACAAGGCTTTACTTTCTTAGCCCTCATGGAACCGATGAAAATGCTTTACTGCATTTTTGCTAAGAGGGCAAGCCCGTTAGACTAGGAGCCCCTTCAGGACAGGAAGCATGTCACAATTGCTTTCCCTTCAGGGTCTGTCAGAGCGACAGGCACATGGGCGGGGTTTAAAAGAAGCCTTCTGAAGTGAAAAGACCTCCTCATCAAACTCTGCCACCTGTGTGCCACCTGCAGGTCAGGATGGTGGTCCAGGAGAGGTCCCAAAGGCAGCAGACAGTGAATGAAGGTGGCTGGGAGTTCCCCTTGCCTCCAGCAACAGCACAGTGGGGTGAGCTATGCTGGGTTCTCCTCAGCTGGGTGGGGAAAGGCAGGGGAGCCACTACAAGCCTGTCTGAGATAAGCTGGATCTCAGCCCCCGGAGCCACAGGCCGAGAGAAAGAGTCTGTCCCTGAGAGTAGGAGTGAGTAGGAGCAGGCAGTCCATGCTGCCGTGGCCAGAGCAGCTTCCTCATTTCCCCCGGCCCCCACCAACAGAAAGAGGGCTCCTAAGAATCCAGGCCACTCCTGCACCCCTTTTCAGATTGCAACATACAAAAGAACTAGAAAAGTATTCAATTGAATAAAGTATCTGTGGCTATTTAGAATGAAGTTAAGACAATTTTTGTAAGGGTTAAAGAAGCTACTTGCTCTTCGGGTCAGTAACTGTCTCTCTTGCCATATGCTTCTCTGAATTGCATGAATATGACATCTCTCTCTGAAGCATCTGGTCTCAGCCACTTCAAGGTACACGAGAAAGCTGCACGTTCAGGCTGGGTGTGTAGCAGCACAGAGAGGTATTCACACTTCTGTCATCACAAAACACAATACTGCACTTGCATAATTCTCAGTTTTGTTTTTTACAGCTTTCCAGAAATGGTGCAGGAAAAAATTCCAATGAATGGAGACAAGATTTGGGAGGCTTTTGTATTCCTGTACAGTGTGTCCTTATATACATATGTATGTGTACAAATACATATACGTGCACACATAGATGCATGTTTTATGAATTGATAATTGCCTTCATTGCTCAAACATAAATACTTGTTTTCCATCAAAAGGAGCTAAAAATTCCAAGCATCAGATGAAAATAGAGCCCCATCCATCTGCAAAATATAGACAGAGAGGTAGGGCATATCTCTATTTCAGCACTTTGAAATACAAAAAGGGAAATTTTCCATCAGAAGCCCAAGGCAAAGTAGCATTATCAACCTCCAACCACATTTTCTAGACTAAGAAAAAAAAAAAAAATCTGGCGAGCGAGGCAGTAAAAAGGGTTGCCTTCCTCACGCTGGTTAAGAATCTTTATCAAACTGATACATTTACTTAATTTTTTCCAAAGACCTCACCTCCCCTTCTTAAAGAGTTCATTAAAGAATCCAAATGGTTTTAATGAAAAGTTTACCAACTAACAAGTTATTCCAACGTCCGTTCTTTTTCTTGTCCTGAAGATCCATGTGCTTATTTTGTCAGAAGCACAAAATGTGGAAACGCAATTGCATTTGTGCTGATGCTAAATGTTAATAGATTTGCCTAAATGCCTGCTAATGGCCCCCCTAAAATTAGCTAGACTAGCAGTGCATGCCTAATGTGCTGTTGTTTTTGTTGTTGTGCTTGCTTTTTTGCGTCTCCTTCTTTTATCAGAGGAAATAAAAGATCCCTAGAAAAAAGTATAGGTCTTTCGATGTGAAACATTCCCAGTGTCATATGTGAATTCTGTAGAAAGAACATATATTCTGAAACTGTCCCACAGGTCTGACATTCTGTCATGAAGGTGACAAATCCTAGTGCTCTAATGTTTCATTAAATTAAACATGAAATGTTTAATGTTTTGTTAAATTAAACATGAAGCTGTGACTTTGCACCCAAGAACCACACAGACTTCTATCAATTCCTCACATTCCTTCAGGTCACTTCTCAGGCTATAAAAACTGAGTTTTGTTTATTAGAAGTATTGCATTCCTCTCTGCAGTTAAAATGTACTTTTTAAAAATGGGTTTATAAATAAAAACCAACAAGCAACAGTTTTTGAATGCTTAAAACATTTCCTAAACTCAGTCCTACGGGGAACAGCTTACAGACAACCCCTTAGCTAATTCTCTATTATCATTTTTTTTCCTTTCAAATATTCACAACCATGACTGAAAGGCTTCCACAGAGCAGAGTTGTTACATTTTTAATCAAATCTCAAGCCCATTTCACAGATGAGCATGCAATTTCCCCAAGAAGGCTTACTGGATGCTCCGATTAAAACAAAAAACAAACAAACAAACAAAAAACTCCTGTATTCTTATCCACGAAGGTAGAACTTGGAAAATGAAACCAGACAAAACCGCAGCTCCAATTTGGGCAAGCATTCGCACAAGCACAGAGAAATACACAGGCTTTTGAGACTATTGAATCAAAGTTTGATGGGACCAGTTAAAGCAGCAGGTAAACAAGGCACGGGCACTGTTGGTAGAGGATGAAATAAAGCTCAGACAAAAATGTGTGACTTTTCCACCAGTTCAATGAGATTGTTAATAGCAACTTGAAGAGTTCTTGGTAATACAGCCATGTGCTCATAGGACAAACAAAATTTCCAAATCCTATTTTATCAAACACATTTGGATGATACTTTTTAGATGCAGAAAAAACCAAAACAACAACAAATATGTCGCAAATTAGAAAGGAAAAAGTAGAGCTATCCCATGAGGAAAGTATCAGATCATTTTTACATTTTCATGTGAATTTAAGTGGGTTATAGCTGATTTCCAGATGAGGTCCCATAATTGTCAAACCAGTAACAGCAGAGAAAGCCATCCTCCCAAAGGGCAAGTTGCACAAATCCTTCCAGTCCAACCAAACTTATCATGTATGCTTTTTCTGTGTTGACACACCAGCTCCTATCACTGGCCCCAAACTGTAAAACAGCCCCGATTTGGTAACATATTCTTCCTCAGTGAGAACACTTCTACCAGCTAGTTACCCAAACCAGTAGGAATATAATTGACACTTACCATTCTGAAGCTTCATGTCTGTGAGGCAAACTAAATAAATTAAACGAATCCTGCTTTAATCTTCTTTTCTAGACCCCAAATGCCTTAATCAAAAGGAAAACAAAACAAATGTTCCCTGAGGTCCTTTTCTAAACTACCAGAGTATAAGCAAAGGAATCACTGTCTTTTTTTACCGAGTGCCCAGAGCCCATCCCTTAACAACACCAACAGAGAATTATTTCTAACATCCCTCTATTCCATTCCCTCACTCTCCACCTTTTCTTTCACTTTTATCGTTTGTGGCCAAGACTAGGCTTAAATTACACCTTAAATCAAAATCGGGAAGATACTTCAATTGGATATTTGGCTTGGCAGACCTCCTGCAAAAATCCCACGTAAAGACACATTTGTTTCCTTCCTGCAAATGAACTGTGGCATTTGTGGTCCCTCTCACTTTCCCCAATACACACTCTGCTCTTAAATGAGCTTAAGCTGCAGAACTTCATTTGGGGTTAGCTGTCCCGCAAAGCTCATTTGGTTCTTACCATTAAGGCAAGATGCTCTAAAAGGCTAGCAAGATGCTTTTAACTATGTTTGAGGGGCCAGTCATATCTTGTTAGCAACAGCTGCATACTTACCCAGCTTTCAGGGCCTTGACAGAACTGTCCTATTCCTTCTGGGATTAGGAACGCAAAATGAAATTAACCAATCGTTAGCTGGAGCCATCCAGGCTGCACCAGATTCTCATTCTCCAAAAACCAAGTGAGGCAACTTCCTCAAAGTTATTCCTCTGTTGGCTTCTCCCTGGCATATACACCCCACCAAGGCCCTGGCTGCAGTTTCAAAAGTACTACTCAATAAAAGGATTTTAAAGGCTGTGCCGGGAGCCGGGAGCTTCAGATCCCAGTTTGGCTTTTTCTCCATCAGCATTCCTCAGCAAGCCTGCACAAAGCAAGGTACGCTACATTATTTATGTCAGCTCTAGGCTCTGGAAAACACACACTGGCATCCTGATTACTAAGAACCCTCGTGGATACAATTAAATGCTCCCACATTTATTTCCCCCCATTCTCTTCCCTGATTCAACCTCTTTCAGAGGAAACAAAAGCACTTTGAGGCACGTCCCAACTCATCTGTTGGGAGCCAAGAGCATTGAAATATGGCCACCATGGCAAATGAGCCCAGGGAAAAGGACTCTTTCCCTGGAGTGAGCAGAAGACACTCCGAGGAGGAAAGTTCAGATAACAGTTCAGGAAATGCCCTTCGAGTGGCCTCCCTGGGCTGGGGGCACTGACATGCAAGCAGCCAAGTTGAGGCACTGCAAAAAGCATTCTGATGAATTCATGGAAGATTGACTTAAAATGGGATGTTAAGGTAAGGAAGGAATATCTGGCAACATGACTAACCTTACGAGCTGGATGAAGAGCAATCACGCTCACCCAACAAATGCTCCTTGGTGCCCCATCAAAGTCACAACACTAGACGGAAAACCACAGATGTAGCCAAGTAGAACAATGATTTTGTCCCCAAGTCTCCTCTTCAGCAAAATGAACAATTCTCCAAGTTCCAGTCCACCATTTCCCTTCTTGTTACAGTTCCACAACACGGTATGAGCTGGGCATATTAGCCACAGGCAGAGTGAACTGTACCCTGGCACAGTGAAGGAAGGGTGATGACGGAAACTTCCTCCTTTGCAGGAGCAGTGGGAAGGCTATGAAATTCTCCCAGAGTTTAGTTAGAAAGTCCCTGCTTGGCAGGCAGAGGTGACTTCACTTTGTGAAAGCCCCAGGCACTGCTTAGTGAAACCACCTTTGGCAGGACCTCACAGTTAAGCCAGTTCATCTAAGCAGGAAGTCAGCTTGGGGAGAGTAAACTGTCTTGTCCAGGAACACAAGGAGGCAAGAGCAAGAGGCTGCTCTCCAAAGCCTTCCCTTGAGCGTGCATTCCTGTGTTTTGTCGGTTTTTTAAAAGTGTCTGTCACTCCCAATGACTTAGTCCACCCCAACTCAGATATCTTGGGAGGAATATTGCTGTTTGTGATGGAAGAAATGAATAGAGAACTGAGTGGAGATTAATGGAGCGGAGCCCAGAGGGGGCACAGCAGTGGGAACTGTACTCCATTGCAAGAGGAAGTAGAGCTTTCCTCCACGACGAATGGACAAGAGGCAGCATCAGAGCACGCGCGCACACACACACACACACACACACACACACCATACAACGATACAACAACCCAGGCACACAAAAGATTAGAAGAATGGAAAAGTAAAGGGTACAAATTGCCCCCATGGGATGATTTTAAGTTGGTTTTTTGGCTTCCTAGGCCCAGTGGGTCACCAAGCCCACTGACCCTTAAGGAGCCCTTGGTCACATGTGGGCACAACTGTGCTCTCAGCTGGACGCGGTTCCTCTTGTCCCCTCCACAAAGAAATCCGACCCATGTGGTAATTAGTTTTTGAATAGGACTTGGAGCAACTAACTAAAGTGACAAGAACAGAGACTACTCCTTGGGAGGATTATTTTTAAATAGAATTATTTACTCTTTCAATAACTAAGCCATAATCAACGTAGAAGATGATCTCAGGGTAGCAGTCTGGGCAAGTATCCTCTGGGACCCCCCTTGCTGCCCTCCAGTGCTCCCTTGGGGGGAAGGCCTAAGAGTCTGCCAGTCATTTGCCAACTGCATGGCCTTGGGCAAGTTGTTCACCCTCCTCGAGCCTCAGTTTTCTCATCTGGAAACTATGGGCCATGAGGCCATATGGTGTTGACGATTTCATGAAAAACATAAAGTACTGAGCATGAGGCCTGGCATCTCAGAGCAAGCTCATAGAAACCATTGGCTGTTATGAGTTTTCAAAATGTCCTCAGTTAAATGGCACAAAACTTACACTGACGTGGTTCACTCATGCCTGAGCCACATCCCTAAGTGCTCCTCAAACAGTCGGATTGTTATTGACAATCTGTGTACAAAGCGCTGGAGTCACCACTATTATTTGCCTTCAATAAACT
>NW_007726813.1:191741-192229 GCF_000696425.1 Galeopterus variegatus
TGGAGATGGAAGATTAAAAGTGACCAGAAGCCCCATCCTCCAGAATCCTCCTCCCTCTTATCTATATACCCTCTCTCCCAAGTTGGAATCTGATCTAATGCAAAGCTAGCATTTCATGAGGGATAAGGATGGCCAGAGAGATGCAGGGCCTCACTCAGTTTCATGTCACCAGCTGGAACCCACAGGACTGGCTTTGACTGCTCCTACCATTCTCCCATGAGGCTGAAGGTAAAACCAGTGGAACTCACAGCCATGTTTTCACTTCACAGTCCAACAAATCAGTTTCTACTCAACCCAGTCTCCCCGTTTTAATACTGCACTTACATGACCAGTACTTAACTTCTCGGTGAACATAATTTTTTTCAGAAAGTGATTGCTTTAAATTTTGATTTTAAGGTTCACCATAAACGAAGTTCCACAGTTTTTATTAAGTCATTTTACTAGATTTTTTAATGGTTGTTTCTAAATCTTTTTTTTTTCTTTTGTGA
>NW_007726813.1:193287-194946 GCF_000696425.1 Galeopterus variegatus
ATGACAACATACATGTATGTTATTATTACTATCTTTGAAGAATACAGAAGTTTTTTCATATATCTCTTCTCTAGTGACACAGTTAATAGATAATTCCATCCTCTTCTATATAAACAAATATGAGGTCTTCAACATGCAGTTATTTGAAGTACTAAGCACACTTCTTAATTACATAAACAAAGGCTATCAAATTTATATATCTTCAAAAGGAGCAGACTTTACATTTTCCCTGCTAGGAAATATCTGCACACTACATTCCTATGAATAGCTGGACGGCATGAACATCATTAAGATTGTTTTCCCAATTAGAGTTTCAAACAACTCCATCTTTTGCTTCTTGTCAAACCACCTGAACAAAAATACGGTATGTTGCATCATTCGCTGAAGCTTTTTTTCCAGTTGAGACATGAATTACGAGTCCTTTTGAAACACACCAGCTGAATCAAGTTGTAACACAGTCCTGCTGTATTCACTGCACAGATCACAGCTAATCACTTTCCACTGTGAGTCATGGATTTGCTTCATTAAGTTAACATTTCCCTTATTTTTCCTTTATTTAGTGTTAGCCAGCATTAAGTTGAACATTTCTTTTCTTACGAGGTATAATTCATCTCAGGGTAATTCTGACTTGCTGGGCCATTTATATTTTTACAATGTGTAAGGTTAAGAATGCTAGTCTAAAAATACAGGGCTTTCTTTGTCTCTGTAAATACCATGGAAGCACTCTTGGTGGTCTTCAGGTTCTAGCTTTTGTTTTTCGTTTTTTTTCCAAGTGGGAGCTCAAATGCAATTCTTAACAGTGAATGTCCCTAAATATGTATTAGCCATAGGTGTGTCTCACTGGCAGCAGAATGGAGAAACTATCATGCTTCCATCTCAACAACACAAGGAACTGCCTGAGGCACTTCCTTCCTGTTTCCATAGGGGCAGAACAATTGTTTAAGGCTATCTTTAAAGTGGTGGCTTAAAAAAGTAAAGTGGCAGAGAAGATTCAGAAAGTGTATAATCTTCATCTCAATAACTCTCTTAAGTGAAGCAAAAGAAAAGCGGTTGTATTATTCCCTGAAGTTAAACTCTTTAGGGAGAGGACTCCTAGCATTTTTCTTGTCTATACAAGCAGATTCAAGAACCTGGTTGATTCTACCACGTCCTAAGTTGTGGTTGGGCAAGAAGGCAACAAGACTCATGGTAAAGAGCCCAAAGAGAGAGTACAGGAACGGGGCAGAACGTGGCTTCATGCTGTCTGTGACATTCCCTCCCTCCTGTTCCTGAAGGAGATGTCTTCCATGACCCTGCTTGGGATTCTTTATGATAATGTGGCTCCACGGTTTAGTTCTTAGACGTCACCAACAAAGGTGAGGTTTCCCTATTGTTTTAGCAACTACCCTTTAATGCAACCCTCTCTTTCTGAGTTATTTTACATCAAAGGAAAAAACCAAAGGGTCTTAATGGGACTTAAATGGTCATTTAGGCCAAACCCCTCATAGTACAGATGAGAAAAAAGATCAGGGAGAATAAAGGGTTTTCCAGTGTTATCTAGGGGCTCACTACGGAGCTGGGAAGAGAACACTGGTGTATCAATTCCTCTCATCTATCTGAATTATTTTATTTTCCTTCTCATTCTCCCACACTAACCCCCCCCCCCCCCCCCCCCCCCCC
>NW_007726813.1:195524-198083 GCF_000696425.1 Galeopterus variegatus
CCCCCCCCCCCCCCCCCCCCCCCCACTCTCCCACTTTTTCCATGAAAAAAGATCACGGTCAGTGTTTTCTTATTCTGTGACTCCCTGTTGCCGGGGAGGAAGTGTATGTCCAGGCACTATTCTAAGGAAGGCTCTGCAGGACTTACATAGTCCTGTTGTGAACAGAACTACAGCTGTAGGAGCAGCCATTGCCCAAAAGTGTTCACAGCTGGAGCATGGCCTCTTAGTTTGAATTGTGAAGGAAGTCCAATCTCTTGATCAGACACAACTGAGTTTGAATCTCCTACCTGTGCAAGTCTCTAATTTTAGCTTCCACATAAATACAATGAGGAGAATAATGGTGCCCAGTTCGCCTAGCTCTTCTGAAGGCTAGAGTTCCTCTGTCCTGCCTCGAATATACAGAGGACTCAGTGGCTAGGAGCTGTTATCATTATCTTTTCATCATGGGTTTCAATATGTCATAGGATAGTTACAAATTCTCCCTTTGCAATGAAGAATCCAGGGCAGAGCCCACTCATTTGGGGGGAATCCCTTTCTGAGAGGCAAGTCCCCTGAATGGCCTGAAATATCCTGTCTTACATCACGTCATTGTGAAGAGGGTGATAGGACACGTCAGACCAAGACACAATGAACATGTGCTTAAAACCACAAGGAAAACAGGACTTCAGACAACAGAGAATTGTGTAGAAGAGCCACAGGGAATCCTTTGCAGCTGACGTCTCTGCAGGCAGACATCCGGGGAGGTGAATTCACACTCATCACGACTGAACAGAGAAGGGCAGAGCTGGCTCTGGCTCCTCTACTAACAAGTGTGAAATTTCTCTAGATCAGCATGTTCCAAACATTAGTCATTTCCTACTAGCTTCTGGATTTTTGTTCTATCTAGTCCTTCCTTGCAGCTGCAATTCCATCTAGTCTTCAATTCTTTCCTTTACTTAATATTTTTCTTCAAATGGACTTATTGTTTCTGACTTTAGGGTCAACCTAGCTAATAATATCCATAAAATCACAGCTTGAATGTGCTCGCTATACATAACTACATACATACATACCTATGTGTGTGTGCATCTATATATGTATGCATTACAACAAGTAAATATTAAAATTTAAAACAAAAAGTATTCAGCCATGTGCCTCTTAAGTACACTGTGCATACTTGTACCACAGACATTGGTACCCATGTGGCACTCACACATGTGTTTGGAAATACTGTCCTAGATAAAATTTAATTCTTTTTTTTTGTTGTTGTTGTTGCTTTATTGCCTTCTCTTTTTGAACCAAGGTATCTACTTTGTGCTTTTTTCCCTTCAGAATGCAGGGCCTCTGAGTGAAATGTCACCAGNTTAAAACAAAAAGTATTCAGCCATGTGCCTCTTAAGTACACTGTGCATACTTGTACCACAGACATTGGTACCCATGTGGCACTCACACATGTGTTTGGAAATACTGTCCTAGATAAAATTTAATTCTTTTTTTTTGTTGTTGTTGTTGCTTTATTGCCTTCTCTTTTTGAACCAAGGTATCTACTTTGTGCTTTTTTCCCTTCAGAATGCAGGGCCTCTGAGTGAAATGTCACCAGGAAAAAGAAATGCTCTAAAAATGAAGTTTTCATTATGTCTTATAGCCCAGCTAGAGAACTCAGAGACAAGCCCACATGCTACTTTTCATCCTGGGCAGTGGTGCTCAAATGTGTTAAAATGCTATTTATTTTCTTACAGGCTACTTGGGCTTGGCACCATGTAAACCCAAAGTGTGTGTTGAGATTCCCTTGGGGACAAAGGAAAAATCATCTGTATAGATCAAATGTGTATTAGCTGCATTAGCAATTGGTCCCTGGAGACTTGATAAAGACCTTTTTAGACAGATTTCACTGCACAGCTTTTTAAGAGCCTTTATTGAACTAGTCTTGGGTATCACAGGTTTGGGGATTTCTTCATGTCCTAAGTGTCAGAAGAGAAAGGTGGAAAATGAGAAGGTAGGATGAAAACTCCTACCTCCATTGTAGGCAAACCTTAGTACCAAGTCAATGCTTCCATCCCCATCAATATTTCATGTTCCCATAGTCATAAGAAAACACATCTGTTGCCATCCTGCATTGTAATATGTAGGACGGTGAAAAGATTATTAGAGCACAAGTTCAAGAATTTAAAAATTCATCACCTTCTCAATTTAGAAATCTGATATGTGGTTAGGACTTATGAAGGCTCTCAGGCCTGAAATGATCAAGGGGGACAGAGCCCTATTCCTGAGAAATCTGTGCGTTGGGAGATGGAGTGAAAGGTGTGTGTGTGTGGCAGGGGGACTTGGAACTGTGACTGCTCAGACTGCAGACTGAGTCAGTGGGTAGAGGCCTCTGTTCTCCAGCTTATCATCAATGGAAGGTTTGCTTGATACCATGGCACTGCTGCGGCAGTGCTCACATGCAATACCCAAGTTTGCAACAGGCGTGTATCTCCCTGCTCCTCCAACACCCCAATGCTCTTTCTGCCATAGCACAATGGTTTTCAATTCTTAGTTCCACTTGTGTGAGTGTGTGTGTACGTGTGTGTGTGTGTGTGT
>NW_007726813.1:198652-243566 GCF_000696425.1 Galeopterus variegatus
GTGTGTGTGTGTGTGTGTTTAGAACTGGTAAGCTCCCCAGCAAAGCCACTGTTTTCAGAACCCTGGGTAGATATGTACTATTCTTCCTTCCTCTGAAGGTCTTCCAAATCATTAATCTGGGTTAGTTCGACTCCCTTTCTTTTACTGCTGGACACGTTTTGGAGACTTATTACAATCCTACAATATCATCCCCATCTCCATTGACTGAGATGCACATAGCCCTCCTCTGAATGAAGAGGCCCAGCCCCTGCTCATGCAATAATAGGAGCAGCAGACCTCAGTAAGGGTCACCAGGAAAGTCTGACACTTTCCAGTGCTAGATGCAAACCTTTGTGTTTCCAGCAGCTGCCTTACAGAAGCACAAGCAGAGTTTAACCTGCAGCAAAATGGCTAAGGAGGAAATGAGTGTAACTTTCTGGCCTGACAGATTATCTCATAACCTTATCCCCCACAGCCTGCCTTTTTTGCAGCAGTATGTCTCTGTGGAGTGAATCCCAGGGACACGGTCACCGGTCTGTGTGGCATCCTGGATCCGTCACTGTGGCTCATGAGCATATCATTCCTTCTTTTCTGCCCCCTTCCCCTCTCTCTGCCTCTCTCCTTCGTCTTGTCCCTTGGTCATATCACTGGGCCATCACAGAGAGACATCACTCAGTAAGATGGTTTCCTTGACCTGTATGAGACAGATGTCTTCAGACATGAGCCTGGCAAAAAGGCAGCTAGGAGTTAATGTCTGCTGCAGCCAACTGTCCACGGAGCATCTTTTCCACAGACAGAGATGGACGTTAGCAGGATACGCTCAGCTGCCGCTTAAAGAATGCGACTTTCTCAGAAATCCTAGGGCATTAGACTTGATACAGAAGCATTAAGTTTCTCTGAAGAGCATCCACCAATAGATAATAAAATAAAAATCTTCATTCCTTTCATTTTAAGTCAACAAATAGAATGTCAGGATGTCTGATCCCCGAGAATTCCACACAGACACCCATTCCAGGGGCACCCTCTGAGTGGGGTTGTTTTCAAGGCAGATCTACAGGGCAAACTTGCACTGTGATCACTTCAGCAGGGACAGAAGCAATTCCCTAGGATGGTCTTTCTCAAATGGAAATCTGAACATCACCCCTACTTGAAAATTCTCCATTGGCTCCATCACCTACAGAACTAAGCCTTCCATGTGTCCCAATATCCTTACCTCTTCCCTACCCCTTGCCTTCTGTTGTATGCTGCAGGAATACTGCATTTCATAGATGATCTCAGCTTATGTCATACTTTGTGTCTTTATGAGGTGTGCTCTACTTAGAAAGGTTTTTCTTCCACTCCCCTATTTCTTAAACATAGGATATAATTCCTATACATCCTTTAAGACCCTTTCAAATACCTTCTTTCAGGGAACTTTCTATGTCCTCTCCCTTCCACAGCTGAGATAACTTGCCTTCATGCTTCAGGCATAACAGTTGCTGTAGACTGGATGACCCCACAACATCACTGAGGCTTAATCCCCACTGTGACTGTTAAGAGGGTGGGAAATCCTATTATGGCCATTGAAAGGTGGGGCCTTGAAGAGGTGATTAGATTGTAGAACTATGCTGTAGTGAATGGATTGATAATGGTGTTTGGGGCATAGTTCTCAGGGCTTTAAAAGGAGACTGCATGAGAAACGGTCTCTCTCTCTGCTCTCTCTGCTTCTACCATCTTGCAATGTGAGACCCCAGGGTCACTGTTGCCACCACCAGATGGACTTTGAACTTCCCAGCCTCAGAAACTTAAGCAATAAATTTCAATTTCTTTATAAAATAGCCAGTTCTGTGAATTTTGTTATAAGCAACAGAAATGGACTAATATAATAGTCTACTCTTTACATTAAATGAGTTGTTCCCTGTAAAGCACTTAGACCAGTGACCTGCACATAGTAGGTGCTCAATAATTTTTAACAGCTGTTTTTATTACCCCATCATTGCAATTACAACCTTATATTTACAGTATTTGCTCACCTGCCTTAAGCCCCTATTGGAAACAAAACTGTATTCTCTTTGAACCACAAAAGTCTTGCCTATTATTTGCCAAATGGTAGGTCTTGGATAAGATTTGCTGAACTAAAATGGACTAAAGTTGCCTGAGTCCCTGGAAATTCTACACGGTGCCTAGTTCCTCACTGCAGGGACCCATCATGCAAAAATTTGGGGTAAGGATCTTCTCAATTCTTTCACCAGAAGAATACATCTCATACATTTCTTTCATTCTATTTGGTCACTACTGCCTGGATGCATTACACTCCAGGCTGACATCCAGAAGTCACACATCTCAGGAGCCCAAAGAGCAGACGCAGGAGAAGAGCTTGGTCTCCTCTTTCCATTACTCTAATCAAACTGCGTTATAGTGCCTTTCCTTAATCTGATTTGAGATGGGCCTTAATAGCAGGGTAAAAGCGAAGAATGAAGCCAGTTCTTCAAGAAGCCGCTCACTTTAATGGCAATTTCTTTTGTTGTCCATTGCGACAAGTGCGGCCCCCGACTGGGGCCGATTGCTGTACTTGCACAAAGCTCTCCCTGATGTGGCACGCATTTCTTAGGGCACAAGTCACCCTTCCTGATTTAATTAGTTTTTTTTTTTTCTCTCTCCACCTCTCTTGACCTTCCGCTTGATTATGTAGTGAAGTATTCCTGGAGAGCAATAATCCTGTAAGCTCGACATCAACCTTCACAGCTATGAAAATGAAAAACCTGTCAAAACTTCAGCCTTATAACTTCTGGATGAGATCGGTATGGAGATGTAATGGCAGAGGAAGTGAACGACCAGGATCCATTAAGAAAAAAAAAATTAAGAGCTAAAGAAATAAAAGGACCCAAAAAGTGACAATTGGAAGCTTTACATTTCAGGTTACGCTGGAAACTTTTGCCTTTCTGTTTGCGCCATTAACACAGTGATTTAGTAATTTCTGTGGGAGCTGCCATCGCCTTAGAATGCTATTACTGTCAGAGTCAGGGAAAATGAGGAAGTCTTTTTTTCTCCCAGAGTATGCAAACAGAAGCTTAGAAACATGTTTGCATTTGGATTGGATGATCTAAACCAACAAAGTTCAACCTTTTCACTAGGAGCTGTGAGCTGTTTGACAAGACCTACTTTTTATCAGGCAGGTTCAAAGTCTACACACTGCAGAGGCTTCCTTAATAAGAGGGACTAATAAGATTATTTCCTTAAAGATCTAACCTTGGCACCCATCCTCCTACCAGACAGCAGAACAGATTCATTCTCTAAATTGCTTACCTTCAAAAGAAAAGCTGTATTGACTGGTGCAGGGTCCCAGCATGGCACACCAAGATGCTATTAGTAGGATTTTTCATTTGGATTTAAAGTGGCTATTACTTTTGGTCTCTCTTTTTTTGAAAATTTGTTTTTCTGTCTCCAAAAAATAAAGTCTCCAAACTAAGTACAAATATTGCATTTCAATGGGACATGTCAGAATCACTGATGGTTCACCTGCCCTCAAAATCTCCCCCCGCCTCCCCCGGGAAGATCTCGCCTCAACTCAAGGACATCTTTTGCCAACTACTTAAAATAATTAGCCAGTGTAGGCACATTTCTGACCAAGTAGGCTTTAATGGAAGAGAGCGAAATGGGGCATATCTGTATTAAGTATATATAGAACAGAGAAGGACTCTATTCAGAATTTTTTTCTAAGCTTGTATTCTGACCCATTTGGGATCGCAACACAAAATCTTCAGGTGAATGGGGAAGTTTGGGGGAAGAAAGATTATGCGATCATCAAATTGCCTCTCACCTCCTGCTTTTCTCCAGCCTGGCTTATGTGATCCGCTGAAATAATGAGAGCCATTTTCACCCTCCTGTCCATGAGTGGGATGACACATGGACATTTGAATCTGGTCCTACTTGAAGAAAAGTGGTTTAAAAATGGGGACCATTTAAGCAGGTCACTGTATTTCTCAAAGGTGAAACAGTGATCTGATCAGTGTATGACATTTAATGATCTAAAAGGGGCATAAAAAATAATTTCCTCTGGATAAAACTGGAGTTAACTCTCTTCTCAACAGAAAGAAGATTGAAGCCAATGGTGGATCTCAGTTCTTTCTGGCCATCGGTGACTGAAAGGGTGTCTTATATTACTATGTCCTAATGCGTAGCATCCTGGAAGGTACCACACCGACCACACTTCACTGACTATCATGTACCTTTGTTTGCTCATTTTAACATTTCTTAAATGATGAAGCCAATGGTGGATCTCAGTTCTTTCTGGCCATCGGTGACTGAAAGGGTGTCTTATATTGCTATGTCCTAATGTGTAGCATCCTGGAAGGTACCACACCGACCACACTTCACTGACTATCATGTACCTTTGTTTGCTCATTTTAACATTTCTTAAATGGGAATTCCTCTTGCAACTGATGACATGTCATGGTTTAATCGGTTAAGATTTTCCTTTATTATTTGTATATAACATAATGTTACATTTTGCAAATGAGTGCATTTTAGGGTTGATAAAATATTGTCATAGAAACAATAAGTTTTGTTTGGATAAATAAACTGAATAAATAACTATATAAGTAGGCCACCTCCTCATAGGGTTCCCAATACTTAAGGAAACAAATGTATTTGATGACAAGACTTCAAACTTTTTGCATCATTGAGTGAGATACATTTTTTTAAATCCCATACAGACATGTTAAAAACAAAACAAAATAACATGAAGCAGCAAAGACTGAAAGGAAAAAAGACAAGGGGTCTCTATCTGTCTTACATATGCATGTAGAAGTAAAAGGAAGGGGACTAACATTGGCCATGCCAGGCACTTTCTGCATGTTTCCTTTAGAAGTTTCATGTCTTAGAGGTTACCAGTTGTTTCGCAGATGAGGAAACTGGCCTTCAAAGAGGCTAAGTCACTTCCTCAAAGTCAAATGAGTAATGTAAATGTAATGAAAAAGTAAAATGTAAAAGCCATGGTTTGAGCTCATATTTCTACAACTCAGGTTGTGCACTACATCGTGTTGAGTTCGTCTGACTAGCGATTGGGCAGTGTTCATTTAACCAGTTAAATTTGGCCATACTGGAAACTAGCATTCAGATCAGAAGTGATTGCTTTGTGCTCAATACCTGACAGCAGCAGTTTCCAGACTGCTGAACACTGACATCTCCTGAGAATCTTTAAAAAATACGGATGCCTGAATTCTACCCCTAGACATTCTGATTTCATGGGTATGGGTGTGATCTGGGCACCAGAATTTTAAAAGCTCCCCAGGTGATTCTAATGCACTACAAGTTTGGGAACCTCTGCTCTAGGGAGTTTTCATGTTGCACTAGGGAAATTAGACAGACAACGCATTCCTGGTGGGAAATCTGCATAAGTGATCACACGCAGAGTCTCTTCATCAACTTGGTATTATTCTGCCTCTTCCATAAGTCACACATGTCATATTTTAAGAGGCCTGTCTCTTTTTTAAAAACTGCATTTATTAAGTCACTTTCCATTCATTTTCCCATGGATTTGCTAATGATATTACATTAAATCAAAATAAAAGGAATTTGGTGTTTATTTCCCTTATGCAGTTCTTCTATGAGTTAACGCAGACTTTTGTCCTCTTATTTTATTTACTACTGAAAATAGCTTAATGAATGTTCAATTTCCTTGGAGAACCACCACTCCTTGCTTTCGGTTTATGTGGTGGGCAGGGTGAATGTCCTCATCCCCAGGCCTAGCCAGTTAGCATATACCAGAGCAACCAGTTCAGGGATAGGCTCATGATCCTGGTGGAGGTTAAAGCTTTTATTAGAACATTGGGAAATGTGTAATAAAGAATTAAACTTACCCAAAGAGGGGTCTGACCTTTGCCCTCTGCTCCTGGTAGGTGATCTCAAAGCCTTTGCAATGTCCCACTTGATAAGAGTGTCTTTGTTTACCTGGGAGCCTTGGGCCACACTGGATAGTCTAACTGTGTGATTTATGATGCGGACTTTGGACCACATGGTATCAGCTTGGCCTCTGGAGGGACTAAAGACTAAGGGTTAGCCACATGGGTAGTCAACCATGTCTATGTGATTGAACCCCCAATAATAACTCTGGACCTCAAGGCTCAGACTAGCCTCCCTGGTTGGCAATACTCTGCATATTGTTACACACTGTCGCTGGACAAAGTTAGAACTACCCATTGACTGCATTAGGAGAGGACAACTGGAAGCTTTGCTTTTGGAACTTTCCTGAACTCTGTCTCACGAGTGTCCTCCTAGGCTGATTTTAGTATTCATCCTTTTGCTGTAAGAAACCATAACTGTGACTGTAACAGTTTTCAGTGAGTTCTGTGAATCATTTTGATCAAATATTGAAACTGAGCGTAATCTTGGGAACCCCCAAACTTGCAATTGGTGTCAGAAGTAAGGTGGTCTTGGGGATCCTCAGACTTTGCAGATGATTTCAGAAGTAAGGGTGATCTTGTGGATTTCCCTGACTCTGCGGGAAGAGAATCTTCTTTTCCATTGGCCTTGATCTTCAGAAGACATGAGTTGGAGTTGCTGGTGGCCATCTTTATTACCACACAGTGAAAGCCAACAGGGAAGAGAAAAGTCCCATGAGAGTCTTTTATCCCTGAAGCCACCCCCCGACATTTTCTCAGTTTCATGAGAAAAATCTTTTGTATTTCTTAAGCTCAGTCTTACTTAGATGGTCTCAATTGTCATACACTACAATACCTCATTAGGTTCTCTCAAGAATCAATTAGATAACATGATATGTGAAAGAGATCAGTATAATGCCTAATGCATAGTCAGGGCCTTGATAAATGCTAGCCCATTAATTATTATTATTGTCATTTTGATATTTAATATTTTCTTATTACAAATTTCTTCCAAAGCTCAAGCTTAAAACTTGACAATGACATGCCAGGTGTGTGGCCCCAGGTGGCTCAGCCCTCACTCTACCTTCAGTCCTCTCACAGCCTAGTTTGGCATCCCCTGGTTTGCCCAATTGCCTGCACCTACCCCTCTTAATGCCTGAGTTTCAGATACATTTGGGTGCACACTTTGGTCTGTCTATAATAAAATATGCACATTTCCTGAAATTCAAAGTATTCTCACTGAATGTAATAAGTGGAAAGTTATTTTACAGGAAATGAAAATCTAAGATTAATATTCTCCAGTGCCATCTAGTCCCCTCAGGACAATTATTCACTGTACTACAGCAAAATAAACTTGCAAAATATGTGAATTTGTTTTCTCCTTGGATTTCTAGAATAAGTGAACTCTTCAAACTTCTTGAAGTCAGTTCCTGGATGTGATACTTACCACCTCACCTAACTAAATAGGCATCAAGTCTTTTAGAACACAAGACTTTAAACAAATTTACAGCAATTTTCCCAGAGCTGAGCAAAAGTACAAGGAAAATCAAACATCGATTTAAAGCAAATCAATAAGTAAACAGTTATTGATCACTATTTATTAGCACTGTGGGAGGTAAGTTACATCATCGCTGGCCTCAAGGAACTGACAATGTTCATTCATTCCCTCCTTTAGTCAACAAGTATCTACTAAACTTCATTCTGTGTCAAGCACTCTGCTAGATGCTAGAAAACAAAATGCCTTTATGGACTTACAGTTTTCAAAAGCAGCAAATCCTGAATTTGGTTCATTCCAAAACCATAGGACAGCTTCATAAAAACAGGTATAAAAAATAGGTATCTGAGCCTTTACTCAGGAATATTGTATCAGAAATTTCTCGAGGAGGGGTGCAGAAATGCTTTCTTTTAAGAAATGTCTCCCACTACTGTTTGAGAACCATGGGGACAGATGATAAAGCACGTACATGAAAACAATCTCATACAAAGCAATGTTTATGTGTTAAGTGGAAATGAGTGCTACACTGAGGAGTTAGCTGAGGGAGAGATCACTTCAGACAATGCCCCTCTTACACTCTCCAAATTACTATAAAATAATGACCTATTCTAAGTTTATTTAAGCAGCCAAATCATGATGCCCTTCCTAGCATTACCGCAGATCCCTGGTGAAGTTCATTCCCAGGTGGAGAGTCAACAGGGGTGAGTCAAGCAGCAACTTGCCCCTGCACTGTCTGACCTGCTCACTCAGCCTCAACACTGGCACCATTTAAAGGACAACGTCTCAAACTTCCAAAGCCATGGCATTCTTGCTTTAAATTGTTTTCTATTCCCCCCATTTTGGGGTGGCTGTTCAGTATGATGTTGGCTTAGCTTTCTTTCCTAGGGCCATATGTTTTCAGTTTCTCTTTCTGGTAACAGAAGCAGACCTCTGACAATTAGGCTGCTCTTCTATTGCTGTACCTTGATTCATTTGTCTAGAGAGCGGTAAAGCGTGGTCTTTAAAGCATAGACTGGGTAAGGAGGCAGATCTTGGTTTGATTCATGGCTTTGACATCTACCGTGGAGTGACTTTGAAAAATTCATTTGATCTATCTGAGCCTCAGTTTCCTAATCTATATAAAGGGAGATAGCCCGTGGTGAGGCTTGAATGAGATAATGCATACAAAGGGGATGAAATAGAATATATGGTATAGTCGATGAGTAACAGAGATTATTACTATTATTATTCCAATTTACTGGCAACTAAAGGCTTAATAACTATAGTTTAAGACCTGTGTAACCCAAGAAGCAGATTCTTCTCCCTCCTGCCACCTACAACATGCTCTACTTCCTTAAATCTCAGCGTGGAATGTCAAAGTATAAGGAACTGGAGGAGCGGCTCTTGCAAATGGGGCCTCACAGCTATGAAAGAGCATTCCCCCCCCCCATTTCTCTATTTCTTCTTATGCCATAGCAGTTTTATTATTATAGAAGTTAAAAAATATTTAAATGCATATTTACATTAAGAGATTGTGAAACATGCTTTCTTGGTGTTCAAATAAAAGAATACTACCTATCAGCCCATTTTGGAGGGGGCCTTGTATACTAATTAGAAATAAATTGTGCAAGCATGAGGGACTTTTTGATATGATGGAAACATTTTGAAACTGAATTTGGGGGATAACTGCAGAACTATGTAAATTAACTAAAAATCATTAAACTGTACACTTACAGCGGGTTAATTTTTGGTACATAAATAGGCTTCCAGAAAGAGACCTGGCAATTAAAAGTAAAAAAAAAAAAGAAGCAAGCAAATAAGCAAGCAAGGAAACAGCACTATTATTTCCACAAGAAATGAAGTATCAGATCTGGGCCCTAGTAATGGAAAATTTGGATCCATAGAAGCCCTACAGGTCTGGTGCTTCCTGATTCACGATCTGACATCAACATAGAAAGAAGAGCTGCTCCTGGAAATAAAGAAAAGTGGAAAATAGGAAAGCTGCCACTGGTTCATTTCTGTCTCCACTGAAGACCTCTCTTCTCCCTGGTTCATTATTGTAGGCTGCCCGAACAGTCTCTGAAATCTCCCTTTTATCAAAACACTCACAAATCTTTATCTGTTCAAAGAAGCAGAGAAAGCAAGTAAGGCAGAGGTGGACAGAGCGGAATGTGCTTAGAATGCCATTTCTCCTTGGAGAATGTTGATTGGTGGAATTTTAGGTGACCAACCACAGGCACTGGGGGCACCAGGGCATTCTCTGTATCTTCCCATGTGGATGACCACATAAGAGAAATCTTGATTGGCCAACACTGGGGGCACCAGGGCATTCTCTGTATCTTCCCATGTGGATGACCACATAAGAGAAATCTGGCTCAGGCAAGCAGATGTAACATTCATTGTGTAAAAGATAAAGAATATGATAAACTCAGATAAGTGATTGGCCAGTCATTGATTTGTCACCTTTTCTCTCTGTGCCTGAGGCTCTTCCTAATGCCTCCTATAACAGGCATTCAGCTTTTTCTGTGCTCAGGTCTCTGCTGGTATCTACCTGCAGTTGGCAACTGTTCCTGCAAGCACTCATTTGATTTTCTTTGAACATACAGAGTTAACATGCCATCATTTCTAGGACTCACACAAGTTAATATTTGGCATCCTAGCAAATAACTGCTAGTCTCATAGTGAAAGAATGAAGGTTGACAGGTATGAACCTCATTCAGACATCATTAGTTGTACTACAGTACACCTATACTTACTCAAGCCCACGTGAGTGTTTGATCACTCTGATGGGGATCAGGAAGAATCCATTTAAATCATCAGAAGATGCAATAGAGAAGCCTAATATTAGAAGATTTTTAAAAATGTGTACACTGCCTGGCGAGTAATTGGTTTGATTATCTCGAGCTGTGAGGAACATCTTGGGCACCCTTCAACAAAATATCCCGACATGGCTTAAGCAGGAAGATACACCTTTCAAATCTAAAGCTCAATTCTCTCCTAAGAAGATTACACATTTTAAGGAACGAGAGGGATTCATTGAATGTGGCCTAAATAACTTCTTTCACATCCTAGGTTCTCGGCTAGGTTATTCTACATCATCATCTCATTTAGTGCTCCCGGGACCCATAGGGAAAGATATTATCATGGCTGAGTCATGGAAGGGTTGTGAAATGTATTAGGAGAAATGTGTTAGGTGTAAAGATCTAATTAGTCTTGACCCACATTCCTCATGGAGGTCCCAAGTGCCTTAAACAATGAAGGGTCCTGCACTTACTGCTATGGTCTGAAGGTCTGTGTCCCCTCCAAAAGTCATGTTGAAACTTAATCCCCAACATAACAGTGTTAAGAGGTGAGGCCTTTAGGAGGTGATAAGGGCATGAGGGTTCTGCCTTTATGAATGAATTAATGACCTTATTGAAAAGTGAAAGTTTTTGCTCTTCTGCTTTTCCACCATGTAAGGACACAGCATTTGTCTTCTTTTTGTCCTTTTGTCCCATCTACCATGTAAAGACACCTTGATGATGCCACCTATGAGAAACAGACCTTAATCAGACACTGAACCTGCTGGTGCCTTGATCTTGGACTTCCCAGTATCCAGAACTGTGAGAAGTAAATTTCTGTTCTTGTAAGTTACCCAGTCTGTGGTATTTTGTTACAGTGGCACAAAGGCACTAAGACACTTGCTGTGGTTTTGCCTCTCCATCTTAATTACCCTCACCCATTCCCTCCTTACTATTTCCATCCTGTTCTCTCAGCTAGGCCAGTGTATCCACACCTCATACCCCTACAGTCCCTATATATGAATTTCAAATATGAGCCTGTACTCATGGCTGTCTCTCAAGAGATATGTCCCCTGCGTCTGCCAATATTTGGATTTAACCTGCCTTCTTTCACTCTTGCTTCCTTGGGTCTCTGATTCTATCCTTCAAATTCAATCTCAACTCTTCTTGAGTCTCCCCCAACACAGCCCTGGTTTATCAAGACTCTATGTTAGTTCCCTGCTCTCCATCCTGTAGCCTTTTGATCACAGCTCCGTTAATGCCACTCATCTTGCCCATTGTATTTACCTGTTTAGAAGTTTAGCTTTCCCCACTGACCGTTGGTTCCATCAGGGAATGGAACAGGTGTTACTTACCTCTGTACTTTCAATGACCCTGCCAGGCACATTCCAGTCACTGACTAAGGAATGAATAAACACTGCCATTCATAACCAGTCACCCAGGAAATTAAAAAAAAAAGATAAATTATTCTTTTAGCAGCAAAAATCATTTCTTTCTAAAATAGAAATTGCCAAAATATTCTCAGTCCCTGTAGCATTGGGACACTTTGACCCTGGGGACAGAGAATATTTTCGTTCAAATGCAGGGCTTTCAAAGTATAGGGAAAAAAATGTACTGTACTTAGATTGGTCAAAGGCTTTTATCTGAAAACTGATAATTTGGAATAAGAGCATTGTTTTTCAAGGTAGTGGCTTTGAGACATAGGATTGACCTCTAAGACAAAGGATGATCTAATAAACTCCAGAAATCAGCCTATTCATTTACTGGGCCTACTAAGTATACCTTTTACATTATCTTCTACAATTAATTAGGTTCCTGAAGGAATTTGTTCGCTAGGGGATCAAGAAAGGCTCTGGAATGATTGAAGGAATCCCCAGACAAAGAATGACTGGCAACGCAAATAGGGTAGTTGTGTCTTTTTACAGTCAGCATGGCCTTGTGGAAAACACATAAAGACAGCAGCCCTTGGCAAAGCCCATGGGGCTGCCAGCACTCCTCTGCTGATGCCCAGCAGAAGTGAAATTCAATGGAAATCAAGTAGCAGATTATGTGTGCTGCAAGACTTGAAAACTAACATGCAGCCTAATGAGCACATTATAACTGCAGGCTCTGCTTGTTAACTGTTGAAAATATTTTCACAAGGCTTTGGGTATGGCAGGGTAATGTTAGTTATGAAACGTCTGCTCTGAAAGGGAACTCTGTGTAAGCCAGGCTTGAGCAACTCACCTGGGTAATGTCAGTGATTAGAAGTGAATCATATCACGTCTGGACTTGGGTGTTCCATGACAAACCCCGTTGGTTTTCTCAGAGACCAGAAGGAAAACAGAATCATAGGGCTCAGAAAAGAGAAGGGCTGTCACGCTACTACCAGAGGGACTCAGGATGCTCCTGTGATCTGTTAAATAAAGCCCACCTCTAGACTTGCCTCTAACAGGAACTAGGAAAGTTCTTAGATGATATCTGTGGTATTCTGTAAGAGTAAGTTTTTAAGGGATTACTTTGGGCATGAAAACATTATGTAGCTAAAAAGGACCTCAATGTATTATCCGGCCAGGTATGTTATTCTCATGCATGTAGAATATTATCATCCCAACTTTCTAGATAAGGTTTCTGAGGCCAAGAGAGGCTAAAGGGATTGACAAGTCAGTTAGGTGTTTGGAGAACAGGGGGCTACATGCATTGGGAAGTTGTTTTAGTTATTTTTAAAAACAATAATACTATTATGAACCTTAAATTGGTATGGGTTCTTTACACTGGATGGCTTATATTTATAAGGTACAATCATATACATTTCATGATTTTGATTTGCACACAACACAGGGTGGTAACACTGATCAAATCCCATCAGTGGTGATTCTTCACTGGGAGTGCTCTTCTGGAATCTGGGATGGTTATTAAAATGCACATACGTAGGGGCCGGCCCGGTGGCGCACTGCTGCAGTGCGCCGCTTGGGAGCGCAGTGGCACTCCCGCCGAGGGTTCGGATCCCACATACAGACCGGTTCCCGCTCACTGGCTGAGCGAGGTGCGGGGGCAACACCGAGGGTTGCGATCCCGTTGCTGGTCCCGGTCCGGTACGGGCGTGACACTGAGGGTTGCGATCCGTTGCTGGACACGAGAAAAGACAAAAAGGAAAAAAAAATGCACATACCTAGGCTCCAGCCCAGACCTACTGAAACAGAATCTTTGGGGGTGGGTCTCAGGTAGCTGGTATTTTGATAAAGAAAAACAAAGTCAAAATCTCCCATGAACCGTCAAACCACGTTTATCGTAGATTATGTACTTGGACTGGGAAGGGACATGCCAACCCCCAAATATCTTCCTTTTGATCTTGTCTTTAGGAGCAAAATTAAATTAAATTAAATTGTTGTTAGACCTACTCATCTCTCTGTGTTAAGGATCAGCCACAATATTCAAGGCTCTGAAAACCTGCATGTCCGGGAAGAGATCTGTGTGAACAATACATATCAGTTCACAGGCTTAGTTAGAATAAAACATAAAGCAGAGCCTCTTGATTAGAGCTTTTTCCAAAAAGTTAGTCCTTCCTATACCTCTCAGTTTTCATTTTATTGTGTACTCTTACTTACTTAATGTCTGTTCTTTAAAGAAGGAACATGTTTCTTTTTACTTTCCACCCCAACTAAATACATTTATTTAAAAAGAAACTTTTATGCCACCATAGAAATGTAAAAATATCACCTTCGATAAATAGAAAGCAAAGGTAAAAAATAAAAATGCGATAAAAAGAAAAGATTTCAAAACACTCAAAGATGTTCTTCTTAATTTAATCTGAAGGATTAAAAGAGTTGGAATGACTTCCTCACTGCATGATTCAAAGTTGTTTAATGCACATTGTTGGGCAACTCAAATCTCAGGTACCCCCCTCCCCACATTATATGCCCAGAGGAAGGCTCCCCACACTTACCCTGGAGGGTACAGTTAAGTGCTTCCCCAGAAAGTCTGGGTCATGCACCCTGTCGAAGGATGCTTGGAGGGCACATGTATAGGACCTAGGGCAGGGGCGTCACCAAAGGGGATTGGGCATGGGAAGCCCTGCAGCCTCCTTGGACGATTTGGTCCCAGGCCACTGGTGCACAGCTTACTCCTAACACTGCCAAAGCCTCCTCATTAGATGCTCAGGGACAGCCCTGCAGAGGTGTGGACAATGGGGAAGGGGAGAGAGGAATGTTCTTTTATTCCAGGTTTGAAACTCATCAAGGGTAGGTTTGGCATACTAAGTCCTTTTCTGACTGTAAAGATAAAAAGATAAAATAGCTCCCTCAACCACAGTGGAGTTTAGTGTGTCTTTGACAGGCAGCATAATTAAGATCTAGCATAAACACAGAGCCTCTGAGGACAGTAAAAGCTGACTAAATGGGAATTTGTTCTGTTTGGCTTTTCTTTCCTTTATTTAGTTTTCCTGTGGAAGTTTCACTTTGAAGCAGGGCCGGCCCTAGGCGAAAGTGCGAAGTCTGCGATCTGTTGAAATGTGACCACCCCGCCCCACCACCTCACTCCTTAGGGTGCTCCAGCCCCACGTCAGTCCATGCCACCCACGGAAGGGCCTCGCTCCCACAGCACAGCCCCTCTGCAGGCCTTCTTTCCTAAAACAGAGTGCTTGGCACTGTGCTTGCCTCTAAATACTAGGAAGTCCTCATCCTCCTTCCTCCTGTCAAACACGACTGTGTCCTAATCCACCGCAACATACACTCACTCTGTGCTGTGTGCTAATATGAGTGGGGAGATGGTGGCTGATGGTGATTTCTTTGTTGTTTAATGAGGGTCTTTCCAAAGCAGTGACCCACCTAGAATCTTCAAATCATAGAAAGCTGATGGTGATGGGCTTGGGAGCAGGAGACCTTGGCTTGCAGTGTTGGTAAAGCTGACCGTGTGGTTGGGGTCTCAAGACTGACCTGGAGTTAGCTCTCCTGGGTCCAAATCCCAGCTCTCCAATTTTTTAGCTGAATAAACTTGAATAAATGGAACCTTTCTAAGCATCAATTCTTTCATCAGTAAATAGGGTTATCAGGATGAGCAAATGAAATAAATTATGGAAAGCACTTTGTATAGTTTTTGGAATTTAATATACTCACTAACATTTATTGTTATTATTATTTATCCATGTTGTCAAAATGGTGCCAGAACCATCCCTCGGTCAGTATGACCCAAATCAAGCACATGAGACTTTGGCAGAGCTGTAAACATGTTGTGTGGGATGCACAATTCCCTCTTAAACTAATTCAAAAGATATTCTTGCAGCTGTCAGTCAGCAACAAGCTTCCTCTCCTTCTTTTTTCTGACACAGTCCTCATTTTTGACACATAGTATCACTCTTCATTTCCTAGACGGTGGCCAAAAGGCAGTGATCTCGAAGGCAATGAGAGAATTAATTATAACATGCGAGGCATACTCAACCTTCAGATCTGAAATGACAGGTAAATAGCACGATTTGAAAGGAGCATATTCTTTGTCCTCAGAAATGCTTACATGTTAAAGGGGTTTCTACTTACCCACCATTCACATTAGAATGCTGCTATTAGCCCCACTGCCACAAATGCTTGCAGGTGCTATGGCAGGAAAAATGAGCATCTATCTTTCAGTTTCAAATTAGTCCATAATGGGTACTTTGATGCAGACATTATTCCTAAACAAGAAATTCCCTAAATGCTAATTGCTTCTAAGAGCTGTTCAGTTAAAGGGGACAAATATTTCCGCTCATTAAAGGGGATGCCATTTAGAATGGGTCTTAGTTAATGCAAGGAAGCTTTAAGTAGGATGCTATAGAAAAAGGAGGTCAGGACTCCAGGGATCATGTGACACTTCCCACACACCGAGGTGTCAGACTGGAGGGCCTGGGGATGAATTTGGCTCAAAAATCAGTAGAGCTGACAATACTGAGTACATATTTCTGCATGACAACAATTGCTAAGTCTTCACCACAGCAAAATAGTTAAACAAATGTCAATGTTGGGCTAAGATTAATAATAAGGAGAGATTCCACTTTCTTATTACCACTAATAACTTCTCAGCACTGTGTTCAATAGGAGATTGTGACATTGGATCCCTGTTTGGCTCCTGTAGGAAGTAGAGTTTATGATTCCTGTTGGCAATGCCATATTGATAGTATAAGGCATTTGATAGTACAAGGGAGAAAAGAATGACAAAAAATATTACCCTTGGGGAGGACATGGCTGACTCAAGTTGCATCAGGACTTTGAGAGACAGCTAGAGAAGATTCCAGAGATGCCACAGGAAAACTTGAACATCCGCAGCCCATCTTAATAACAACTTCCAATAGATGTGCAACTTTTGTACTTGAGGTGCTATTTCCAGGCTGCAGAGAACGGATGAAGAATGTATCGCATTCCTATAGCCTTGGGCCACTCCCAGCTCTATGGCAGAGACAGACTTTTACCAGATAATTCTGTGCACACATGTACACATGTATACACCGCCCCCAATGAACTGTGATAAATCTTTTGAAAGAAAAGAAGCCATAAAAATGTATAAATGGGAGGACTGACTTAGGGAGATCATGGAAGGCCTCATTCAGCATGGACAACTGAGCTAAGCACTATGGCATGAATAGACTGAAGACAGAAAGAAAGAGCAAGAAAGAGTAAGCAGTATGAGCAAAGACACTGAGGAGGAGGAGACCATAATGATTTCGAGAAGCAGAAAAGCCAGGCAGGGTGTTTGGAACCAGAAAATACAGACAGGAGACAGTGTGAGATAGAGCTGGGGAGTCAGACAAGACTTCAGATTCTGCAGCCACTTGTAGGATTTGGCTTTTCATCCAAAGAACAGTAGCACAAAGGGTATTTTGGGGGGTGCGGGGAGACATGATAAGATTCCAGTTGAACTTGGGGAATACACTGGGGGGGACCAAGAGTGGATGTGCATAGATTAGTTAGCAGGCTACCATGGCTCCAGATGCATCAATCGAGACAAAACCAACCCCTTTATAGGCATCCTTGTTTCTACCTCTTTCTAGTTTCTGGAGGTGACTGCTTTCTTTCCATTATCTTGTATGCCTTTCTCCTCTGCTTTCACAAAACCCATCTCTTCTTCTTTTTTTTTTTTTTTGTCCTTTTTGAGACTGTCCACACCGCGCTCAGCCAGTGAGCGCTGTGAGCGCACCGGCCATCCCTATATAGGATCCGAACCCGCGGTGGGAGCGCTGCTGTGCTCCCAGCGCTGCACTCTCCCGAGTGCACCATGGGCTCGGCCCCAAAACCCATCTCTTCTTAAAAATAATAATAAAGTAACAACAAACAATAACAAAATGTATTCTTGCTCATACAAATGTTTCCAGTATTTGCCATCTTATTTCTCTCTTTATTTCTAAGGAAATAATTTCTTATGTGTGTTGCCTCTATTTCTTCTCTTCACAGCCTTTTGCAAAACTGGCTTTTGTCTTCATCACTCCAGTGACACAGTGCTCTTGATGGTCATTAGTTATATCTGCACAGCTCCTATGTGCTTTGCTACATTTAATAATATTATCCACACTCATTTCCTTGAAATTCTCTCCTCCCTTTACTTTTTGGGGCCTTGTACCCTCATGATTCTTCTCTTGGCTGCTCCCCCTCATCATCCTCAGTTGCCTTCAAGACTTTTTCCCTCTCTTGTAATTCCACACTCTGGATTTCTATCAAAGGGAGGTCCTTAGATGGCTGTTCTCTGAGTCACTCCCTTGCAGAATCGAAGACAACTAAATGTGAATTTCTCCCTTAACTTCTCTTCCAAAATCCACTCACCAGCTTTCAATCACTGGGATGGTAAATCTGATTTTATGTACTACCATTACTGCATTCTCAGAATGTGAGGGGGAAAAATAAGCTTGAAATTTTATCTTTCCCCAAAACAGTTCCCCGTAAAAATCTTTCTAATTTTTCTATCTGCACCAATCTCTCTTGCTTATGGTTTCTTTCTGCATCCTTCTTACCAGATTAATCTTTCTAAAACTGCACAACAGTGAGATTACCACTTTGCCTAAAGACAAAACAAAATAAAACAAAACAAAACAAAAACACTTCTTACCGGGGAGGGATTATCCGTCCTGACATTCAAGCTCCTCTCTAGTATGGCCCTGCGTACCTCTCCATCTTAGCTATTGCTTGCACTTGCCAACCCAAACTTCAGGTCAGCTCAGTGAACTGCTCTGTTTAGCATTCCTCACCCCTGATTATTTTTTGTAAAGTAAACTTCTATTTTGGAATACTTTTAGATATATAGAAAAGTTACAAAAATAATCCAGCGAGTTCTCATACAACCCTCACCCAGTTTGTCCAATGTTAACCTTTTACCTAATCATGAACATTTGTAAAAATGTAAAAAATTAACATTCACACATTACTAGTAGCCCATCTCCAGATCATCATTTTTTTTCTGTCCCAGGATGCAATCCAGGACACCATATTGCATTTAGCGCCCTTGTTTTTAAGTTCCCATAACCCTATAGCTTTGCCCAAATGTCCCTGCCTTTCGGCAATAATCTCTCAAGCACCTTGCAGCTTTTCAACTTTTCCATGGTGTATCTAGCTTTCTGCCATGGACCTAACTCCGACACAACTTTCATGTGAAACATCCCCCATCCCCACTCCCCAGGATAGTTGCCTACATCTTTTCTTTCCTTCGAACCCTTTCAGAGCTTACTCTTTATTCCACTAATAGGATCCTCTTTATAAGTAGCATATCAACCTTAGTAACCAGAATATAGACGGTGTCAAAAAATACTTACTGATTCATTTCCAACCAAGAGCCTAGCAAATACATGTTGCAAAGGAGTCAATCCAAATGTAAGTTTTCCCCAACATCTGCCTAGTAGAGGAATTACTGATGACTTGGCCTTCCTAAGAGCCAACCTTTCTTCCCTAAACTGCCCATACCAAAATAACTCATTTCCCTTTAGAGTTCACCACCCGCAGCAAGTTTTGAAATAAACATGTGTAATTTGTCATGCCCAGAGAAGATGTTTGTCTTTCTCAAACAAGTGTTTTATTTGGTAAACATGTGCTACCTGTAGCATTTGTGTAACGTGTGTTTGTAGAAGCAACTTTAGATTTTATCTGGGGTCTGAGTGGACTAGTGAGTGAAATTATCTACTGTAATATATTCTTCAATTAAGTAGGTAGATAGAAATAGAATTTAAATATTCAGGAATAATAATTGTTGGGGAGAGGAGCCCTAAGCGATATTCCTCACTGTCTATCATTTTTCTATTCTTACTTCTCAAATTTAGGGCTTATTAACATTTTTCTAATACCTCTCTCCAAGCAAGCAGAAAGGTGCACACAAAAGTGAAACTAGAGTAATAGAAAGTGATAATATGTTGCAGTATTATAACAGTTTGTACTCTAGTTGGTCATGTTTGCTCACTTCTTGATGTTTCTTAAGAATAAACTACAATTTTAGAGGTAATACATTTTTTACACATGGCTTTACTGAAGAGAAAGGAGCAAAAAGAATAAAGAGAATGGCTAAGAAGAGGTAGAAGTAGGTTGAAAAGTAATAATAATAATAGGTATTTATTAAGCACTTACCATAATTGATTATATATATTATATAATGATTATAGTTATTTTCTCCATTAATCCTCAAAACTCCTCTTCCTTCTTCTCTTGAAGCTGTTACTCTCATAACCCGCATTGTACAGATGAGAAAACAGGCTCAGAGATGTCATTTGGCCAAGATCATACAGTAGGAAGTAAAGAAGTCCAGATTTGAACTCGGATTTCTCTTGATTACAAAGCCCAGCTTGCACTACACCACCTCAGAAGGGAAGGTGAGAATATTTAATCTCAGGTCAATTTAATTCTACCTATGAAGGGCAAAGTTCTATAGAGGATTTAATAGCAAGGAGAGGCCCTTTCACCCCAGCCTGCTTTTAAAAGCTGGTACAAACATGTATTTGCTAATGGTCCTAGAGAACCCAGTAAGTGAGGGTGTGCAAAAAGAAAAGACTGTCTCCCCCTGTACACTTTCTGTGCAGCAGGGTGGCAAAAGGAAGTAGTAAACAAATTGGAAATCTCAATCACAGACAGAAATCTCAGAGGAGAAAGCTTCTGTGGAAACAGTGAAAATGTTCTTGGACCTACATCAAAACTCTTTTCATTACATTGCACATGGTGACATCGATATTGTCATGTAAATGCCTGTTAACAGAACAAAATCTCGTGGGGATAAAAACGAGTCACCTTAAAAAAAAAAAAGCATCATAGACCTCCATGCAGACTTGTATGACCTCTGGTAACTGTTCCCAGGGAGCCATTATGTTCTACTGTGTGAAACGCTAGCTCTGGAGGAAGTCTCTAAACTTAAGGATGTATACAACTGCTCTTTGTGGCTCCCGAGGAACTATTATAGTCAGTGAGGTGGACAGAACATGCTGTCTTCAAGTCTCGAGCAACCCTCTGGAGCCACACATGAACCACCTCGTCTCCTCATGCATCGTCTGCTTAGGATGTGTTCTAAACCTCCTTCTGCACCTGCGCTACAGACAATGATTGGAGATTGGTCCTGAGTAGAGACAATCTCCTTCCAGAATGTGCCACCAGGCTCTGCCTTCATCCCCAAGATTTCCCAGGCTACACATAATGACCTTTAAGCTGGAAGCAATGGATGACTCCATGTAGGTTGTAATGACATAATCATGGTCATTTCCATATTTTTTTCAAAGGAAAATTGTGACATGAGAATAATCTGCAATGAAGGCTCAGGGCTTCATTGATTTCCTCAAGGCAAGGTTTGCAAACTCACATGCCTGGAAGACTTAGGAAGATCCCAGAAAAGAGTGAGGCTGGCCATGTGACACTGCAGCCCTCTTGACCTGCTTCTCACTTGTCCACTTTGGATAGCAGATGATACTTCACTCTCCTCTTTAGCGTAAGAAAAACAGTATTTCAAGCTAAAGGATACATGGCAAGCAACACTCACCCTCACTGTTGGCAGTGATGCTATGAAGAGTTGGGGACTGTAGCTCCCTGGAAAGTGTATGTTTTATCTCGAGGGTCAACTACCCTTGCACCCCATATGACTCTGAGACATGCAGAGGTGTAGCTCAGAGGTCAGGCCATTTGATGTTTCAGAAGCAACTAGAAATCTAGATGTTTGTTTTGTTTTTAATCATAGCTCAGTCATTCCATATTTTCTTAAGCAATGTGTAGGGTCACAAAAAAATAGGTTTCATCTTTTAAATGACACAAGAGGGCTGAAATCAAGACTAGAACTCTCTTTCTGATTCCTAATTACAGAATTTGGGACCCAATGATCATACTTAGGATTCCAATTGTTTTTCCTGTGGCTATGCAATCATTATCCTCATTCACTTATTTAATACATATTTACTGAAAACTTACTATATGCAAAGCATTTTGCCATCTGTTCTGTAGAATACTTATGTATTTCCACATGTAAGGTGTGAATGTATTACGTTATACATAAAATACGCAGATATACAAAAAATACATACATGTGCACACATATAGAATATAGCCTCTGTTTTTTAGGAGTTTACTATCTACTAAAGAGAAATAAAAACTATGCAAAAAATTGAAGTGTGATGGCTAAGACTTCACTAGAGATCTTTTATTAAAGAGACGGTGCTTGGCTAGATAAATTCTAAGGATAGTCCAGAGACTCTATGCTAACATGCTAGAGGTTTATAATCCAAGTTAAATGCATCCTTGTGGGCAGTTATTGATAAGATATAGACACAACAAAATAGAAACCTTTGGCAGAGATGTGAATGGCCATGAGATTTTGAGTTATATTCTAGGGGATGGGATGAAAAATGAAAGGTGAAAGGTATGTTTTTCACTGTATTACAAATGAGAGAATCAATGTGGTCGCTGAATATCTGCCCTGCTAGTAATGGAGAAACATTTTGTGTTCAATAGAGAGAGCATTTGATGGAGAAACTGTGTTTTCAACAATGTTTGCCTGGTGGAAATATTACCACTTGGGAGCTTAGAGCGAAGGTCTTTGCAGGGATCTGATGAGGAGAAGGTAGAGAAAAGAGTGCTGGAAAGTGACTTGGAAACCAAGTACCTCCTCTTTTCACAATAGTCATCTCTCTGTTGGAATAGAGCTTGCTAACAGTGATTTCCACAGAAATGGTGCGAGATGGCAGAGGCATCTCTGGGATAGAGAGGTAATAGGAACTGTTCCCCTCTCTTGTATTCTGAAGTATTAGGCACTTCGGCATTATGTTCCTAGGTTTGCTTTTGGGCATGGACTATCTGCGAGCCCATTATTCCTTTCTCTATTTTGGTTCCTCTGTGTTAAAAAATGATGTTCTGGCAGTTGGAGAAGGCAAGCGTGTGCATTTTCTAAGTCAGAATCCTGCAGAGTTGAACATTGCTTTACCCATATAAAACTTTTGCTTTCAGACTTTGAGTGGGCATGATCCTTTTTTTAGCCTAAAAATTTTCTGGTCTGTATTAACAGCTTCTTTCACCAGCTTAGCCTCTCCCATTTTGCCAGCTGTGGACCCAGCCAGTGCGATTTCTTTTGTGCCTTGCTTTAAACAGTCTTAGAAACAGACTGTATTCTGCCATCAATCATGCAGAGAAATCGCACGGGCACGAATGGAAGCTCCATGCAGGAATCAA
Organism: Galeopterus variegatus; assembly: GCF_000696425.1. Taxonomy (NCBI): domain Eukaryota; kingdom Metazoa; phylum Chordata; class Mammalia; order Dermoptera; family Cynocephalidae; genus Galeopterus; species Galeopterus variegatus. The sequence continues at coordinate 221,361 of NW_007726813.1, forward strand.
AGCCGGGGCATGGCTTCATCATCTCTTTAAAAAAATAAAGCCTGCTTTTTATTTTGTCTGTTAATAACAAAAAATACACTCAAAGAGCTGATATAGAGGTTAAATCAAGAAACCAGGCAATGGGAAACTTGACTTCCTTGATGTTATTTCTTTATCTGTAAATTCTAATGGGATCAAGTCCCCTTTTAAACATTTTAAAGTATGAGTATCTGGGTAATTACAATAAAAATAATGCTGGTTAACATTTATTAAATACGTATTATGTCTCAGGCTTTGTGCTGAGTACTATTTTTTAATAATAACCTTCCAGAGAAAGAACTATTATTAAAATCCCATTTTACTCTGCTGGTCGTAGCTGGGCCAGGATTTGAAGCAAGGCAGTGTGACTACAGATGTCATATTCTTAACTACTTCTGTAAACTGCTTTTGAGGAGAAAGTATCCAAGAATATTGTTGGCTCTGAAGATAAACAAATGGCAGCATACACTAAGCTGGTTCATTAAAGGTAACTGGAAGGAATCTAAGCAACACAACCAAAAGAAAACAAAGACAACCCAAATGAGTTTATTTGGACCCCATAATAATCATCAATAATGGAACACTTATGTCCATTAACTAACCTGGAAGAGGAGAAACTCATGGACTAGGGGCAGCCAAGTGAGCTGGGATGGCCAGAGGAAAAAAGCTTGGATCTGCCGCTTCCACCTGCTCAGGGTTAGCTCCCACTCCTCTCCCACAAGCCCAGGAACAAGGTGAGCTTAGTTTTGTGCAGAGGCCAGGAACTGGGGTGAGGGTGAAACAGCCCCTGCCCGCTGATCTACAACTGGTTCTGGCTTCCTGCACTGGGTAGCGCTTGAATAGGAATCCTCTACTCAGATGCTATTAGGGTTATAATTACCTCTCTTTTACCTCCACACCAGACAAGTTGGACAAAGACCAGGAAAAGAAAAATATGCTGTATTAATCTGTTTCTGTTGCTTATAACAGAATACCTGAAACTGGGAAATTTATAAGAAAACAAAATTCATTTCTCCAAGTTCAGAGGCTGGGAAATCCACAGTCCAGGTGGCACATGTGGTGAGTGCCTTCTTGGCACAGAGTCTCATGGAGACATTGGGTAGTACATGGTGAGAATGAGCAGAGAAGAGAGCTAACCTCCACTTGCTCTCCTTTTGAAGCCATCAGAACCACACCCATTCCCCATGAATGGATCAATCCATTCACAAGGGCATAGTCCTCACAATCGAATCATCTTTTGAAGGCCCCACCTTCCAACGACCGTAATAGGATTTCCATCTTCTGAAGTTTCCAATACATGAACTTTTGGGGGACACATTTGACCATAGCATATGAATTTAAAATGGTTGCAAATTTTTGCCTGGAAATTATTTTTAAGGCATCTCCTGATTACTTGTGAGTTTGTTTCATTAATTCCTTTATTCAATTAGAAAACACGAACTAGGTACTACATGGGGCATAGGATGCAATGTTAAATGAGACACAATGGTCTCCTCAAGGATTACAGATCACAGTAATTGTTATTAACAATCCTGTGTGGCAGGATCTAGGGCAGTAGAGCTGTGGTGGATATGGCCAGCTTGACCCACAAAGGTTTTGCAGCTCCCACCTTCCATTGTGAAGAGCTGTTGCTAGGATTCTGTGTCCCAGCTTCCCCTGCATCTAGGTAGGGCCAATTGACTATTAATGGAAAGGGAGTGATGTGTGTCATTTCTTGGCTCTGTAATTAAAAAACAGGGGTACCTGTGCCAAGGCTGAATAGAGAGGATGCTGGTGATCTGAGAGAAGGGAGAGCCCCTAAGCAGTCATGGAGAAGGCTAGAATTCTGGCCATGGGACCATAATAGGAGTGAGATATACATTTTTCTTCCAAGTTAAGTCACCTGGAATCTAGGTTTTTCTGTTACCACAGCTAGCACTGCCTTAAATAATACATGATCAATAAGAAAAGTGTTGTTGAAGACACATTCTGTGATGTTTTGCCACTTTGATTCTCAGAGGACCTAGATATTTCCCTCATTTCCAAGATCTTGCTCAGTATTTCATTTTTGCTTGTATATGCTGCCAACAATTACCAATAACACTTTCATTACAATAATGAGTTGTAAGTCAGAAATCTTTTTCTCTGTGAAATAGATGCAATCAAGGAAATGTTTTTACAGATTCTTTTACTATAAATTAATCTATGCTTCACATGTCCAAGGAATTCCATAGTTTAAAGGATCCTTGGGGGTAAATCACTTGAGAAAGAAAAAAGCAACACTTCTCATAAACTAGTCACTGTGCTGAGACATTTTTATATGTCATATGGTTTTGACCCACAAAAATCCCACGATGGAGATGGCTGAGTAAAGCAATTGGACCAAGGTCACACCACAGAGTGTTGGCCAGGATCTGAACCCATTATTTGACATCAAAACTAGAGCCTGTATCCACTATACATGTGCCTTCTCAAATAGTGTGGTAAATAAGAACAGTCCTACCCACATTTGGCAAAACAGAAAACTCCACAGACCTCTCATCCACCACTGTCTGCCATAGCAGAATAAAAAGAATTCAACAAACCTTCTCTCTATAAGCTACTATTTTAAAAGGCATATCAATAACAAAAGAGAGGCAACACGATATATTAGAAGAGCATTCATTTGAAATTAAATTTGGACACTGTGACTGCAGCTCTACCACAGTGGTGCTGGGCATGTGGATTCTTACCTGCCACCTTGCATCTTCCACTAACAATTCTCTGGTTTTCCTTTAGGAGGCCATCTCACCCACTCCCATCCCATATGGTTCTCAAGGTTGTCTCTATTCCCAGGTACACAGGTGGGCACTGGATTCTACCATGGCCAAACAAGGCATATTATTCCTTTGGCCACAGATGTCAGGGATAGGCATGCTATTTAGTCTAGGTCAAATAGATCCAGTAAGACCCAATGACAGGGTGTTTGTTGGAACTATGGGAAAAGGAAAGCCTTTTCTCTGCTGAGATTGCTAGAAGGTAAGATGAATACCTGGAGCTTCCTGGTGGGAGAGCAGGCTGTGACAAAGCAAAAAGGAAAAGCACCATAGATAACCAACTTGTTTCCACATGGAGACAAAGAATGGAACCCTCCTTGAGCAGAATGAAGCCCAAGATGTGAACCCTTGGATTCAAGCAGGCCTGGACTTTTCTAACATCTCTGTTAATACATCTCTTTCTTTCTTTTTTTTTTTTTTTGAGGTTAAGTTGGAGTTCTGTCATCTGTAATTGTATGAGTACCGAGCAGTAAAATTACTTAATTACTTGCTAAGTGGTTTTCAGAAAAAAAAAAAAAAAAAAAATCAAGGACCAATGCCTTTGAAGAAATTAGTATGCAAAACTTAAAAATGTAATACCAACTAAAGAACTATTCTGGCTGAGACAAAGTTTAGCCTGTTGATTTACCTTTGTATTCTCTCAGTTCCCTTTTCCTGTATGTGGAAAGTCAAGCTCCCTAGCACCTTGAACAGCAGAAGCTCCCTATCTGCTCCCTGGGGATAAGCATCTCTGTTATTTGAGATTATTGTATGAATAAAATAAAGCCATATTTTATTCTAGCCAAGTGCCTTGTATTTAGTAAGTGCTTAATACCTAGCAAAGTGCCTGGTATTTGGTAACTGCTTAGTAATACATGTTAAAGAGAAGAGTAGAGAAAAATAGAAAGAAAGCATTAACCTTTTGCATTTGAGTCCTTGAAAATTTTGTCGATCCTTAGTATGTGCCTTCTGATAGGTTCGGGGAGCTCCGAGACATGACGCTATGTACCCCAACCACCTATCTCCATGTTAAAGCACCCGGGTGGGAGAGACAGGTTCTGCGCAGAGTAGGAAAGGGAAGTATAATCAATATCTGCAGTTTTTCCCTACCTAGCTCCCGTCCCCTTCTTTTGGAACAGTGTCTCATCTTTTGTCCTTATTCCCAGGCCAGGAGCTTCAGTGGGAAGACTCCACCTGGCAGCCAATGGTTTACTCCTTTCTCCTGGCCATAGAGATTGGTTCAGGAAAGGCCACCTTTCCTGGTTGTTCCAATGAGACTCAACCTTGGGAGTGAGTGTGTATTCATTAGGAAATAGAAACTCTACTACAATTTGGTTAGGTTGTTAAACAGGCAGATATGCAAGCCTAGACCTACTAGAACTTACCTTGTCATCACAAGGGGAGAGTCTTCCTGAGAATGAGGCCAATAGAGAAAACAGAGCTGAGAGATGGAGAGTGGGTCTCCATGAGCTCATCTGAGCATCTAGGTCCAGCCACTCGTTTAGCTAGAATTTCCCTGCTGTTTTCAGTTATGTGAGGCCATAAATTGACCTTTAATTTTTGCTGAAGCCAGTTGGAGTTAAGCTGCCATCATTAGTAAGAGACAGAATCCTGTCTAGTGTCTAAGCAATAGTATTCCACAGAAGCTTAGTATCTGAGGCATTAGAGGCTGGTTTTCCAGAACTAGAAGTAGAACTTTAAGCAGCATTTGGTGATGGCATCAGGGACAAAAAATGTGGAAAGTATGGAAAATTCGGAGTGGGATGTGTTGAGTAAGAGAATTTCACTTCTCATATTTCGAATTTCCTCTTCTGTAAAACGAGGAGTGGGATTAATTCTGGGTTCACAAATGGCAAGTTGTAGGACAAAGACGACCCACGAATATGTTTTATTTGTTTGCTATCCCCCCACACCCCCTCCCCTCCCTCACCTATAGCATGCTTTATAAGACAAAGTAAGTAGGCAGGTGTTATGCTGAGGTAAGAATGGAGTAATTTAGCATTTACTGTCTCACATCAGCCTCCCTGGTACTTATAAATATTCGTGTTTGCAATCCCTTGACTGATGCGCTCTTTGGGAGCTCCAGTACCACCATTCAACGTTTCTACCTTGTATTTGCCTATTTCCAAAGTCTGAATTTATAAATTTGGTAGTTTGTTATGGCAAAGCAGACCTGAAAAAGGGATGAACTGCAAGCGAGCACACCTGCCTATTTAAACTGCTTCTGGACCCTATGAAGTTACTATCCTGGAGATTTTCCTATTGATGAGGAGATTGTGCATACATTCAAGACATGGGTGATATTGAAGCATCCCACAGGGGCTGTATCTCAGCGATCAATCCACCTGACTTCTCAACTGCTTCTCCTTTTCCTGCGGGACTGGAAATCAATTGTGTGTTAGCTACTCTCTAGGTCTGAATCCAGGGAGCCTTGGAATTGAAATGCATATTGTTTCATTAACTATACCAACAAGGAAAAAAAAAAAAGAAGAAGAAAAGCAAAGAAAGAAACTCCCTAAAACAACTTCACCAAATGAATTGCATATGTGCATATTAATGTGTAATTGATTTATCTTCCCATGGCACTGAGGAAAAACAGGAGAAATTTTAAAAAAACTTCAGTGACCACATTGATTGTATCATGTGACATCTAAAAATGAGGGCGGACTAGGATGAAACATAGGACAGAAAACTAGGAGAGAAAAACTCTATACATTCATAAAATCTCTATACATACATGCCTTGGCAGACTGTGTAGTAGAAAAAAAAAAGAAATTCTGTCTATTTAAGAATAGGATACGAGAAAAATTTTCCTGTTAGCTCAGATTGGCTCAAAATACCATGCAGGGCTGCATTAATGAAGATTAAGTATATTTAGAGAGAATAATTCAAAAGACGTTATCAATTTGGCACCATTTCCTTCAAAATGAAAAAACCTTAATTTAACAGGATATAGATGAATCCCCAGATTTATTGAAATAGTTTAGAGTTGAATAAATTGAGCAGGAGTCGCAAATCACTTGTCGCTGGTATTTTAGATTCTCTACCTTGAACTGAAACCCAAATAACACAAACTCTCAATTTTGTGTGATGCTCTGAAGAGATACTGGTACACATTTTGATATTTCTTTCCAATGGATGACATCCCTTTTAACCTTCTTTTCACCCCTTTTTGGAACAAAAGAATCACAATGACAAATGCAAATGTATGAAGTCTCATACTCACCGGCTGCCTGAGAGGAAATCATGATTTTATGTATCTCTGGAACCCAAAAGTCACTTAACTCCTCCTGCTGAAGAAGGTCAAAAGCAGGTGAGCAGAGACTACCAGGAATGTAAACTCCTAGAAGGCAGAAACCACGTCATCCTCTGGCTTATGACTGTAGGTGTGACCACAGTTAAGGTGAACATTATCTTAAATACGACTTAGCCTAAAACGAAAGGGTAGATGATTTTTTTTGCAAAACCATTATTTCTGCTTCAAATGATCTAACCACAGGACGAAAAGGGGAAAGAGGAGGATGGGGAAGAGAGGAAACAGTAAGCATTGAGTTTTTATTGTATACATTCTATGGGCTAGGCTGTGTAAATCATATTCACACATGTAGTTCTGTTTATTTCCTTACTAAAAAACGGAGCAAAACAAAACAAAACCCTTCAGGTTGTCACTATTTTTTCCCCCATTTTATAAAAAAGGAAACTGAGGCTTTAGAGATTAAGCAATTTTTCTGATGTCTGTAAGTGAGGAAGCCAGAATTTGAATTAGACAGTGACTCCAGCGCCCACACTTACAACTGTGATACTGCCAGGGTCCTTGCTCATTGTTCTCAATTGAATTAACTCTGAATTTGGTTACACAAAACTCCCTGAGGTTAACAATACAGACACCAGTTAGCTTCGCCTCCTGGTTTACTCAGCTACTCCTAGAATCCCTTAATCTCCCTCTCATTCAACCACAAACATTGATACTCATCGTATACGAGGTAAGTATTTGGGGTCCACTGTACCCCTAAGCTTGACCAATGCCTTACTAAATCAATTTGATTTCGTGCTGGGACCAAGTGATTTGTTGGTAGGCAGAATGCTAGAAACAATACAGTGATTTGGAGTCACGCCTTTGCTAGTTCTCTGAAGGCCAGACATATCTCCATAAGGTCAGCGTAGAGGAAAGGGCTGGGCTAATGAACGGAGGAGCTGAAGAGTGGCTGTATTTCCTCCCTGTCTTAAGTGCAAACTGCCGTGGCATCTAACTGCATTAACGAGTTTCCTGGGGATTGGAACTGGAGCTAAGGAGGGCTTGTTAAACCGGGGTTCAGAAACCCTTCTTTCTGAAACGTTGTACTCTGGTTCCCAGTGGTGAAGTCTACAGCCAGTGCCACGCAGGCCTGCCCCGCAGTGTCCTGTGGTCATCAACAAACATGGCTCACTCCCTCCCTGCACCGCCCCGTCTCTCACACTAAACGTGACCCTTTCTCCTTGGACTTGGTAGGTGGGCTGAACCTGGTTTGTGCTGATGAACACAACCATCCTGGGGGATGTGAGGGAAAAACAAACAAAAACAAGAGAGAGAAAAATATTCTGTTTTTAGCTGGAACCGATCAATGTTTCATCTTCTGTGGTGAGAAGAGGACCTGAGCTTTCACTCAAATTCAGAAGCACTGTCCTTTCATTGTGCTTGGGAAATCAAGCATCCGCTCTCCTGTTTGTAAGTGGTAAAAGAAGCAAGTTGGTAAGATGATTATAAATGTCAAGCAAGTGGAGGCATGCATCTGACGGTTAGAAATAAGGCGAACAAAAACTGCTGCTTCTAAATTGGGGACTTTCTTTGTTTAGCATAAACCTGGCCACTGAGCTAGGCGAGCAGACCCTGTGTTTGTGGAATCTGACAACTGCTTGATTGACTCACCTACATTTGCTTTTTAATCCAAAGCAGTCTTCCCATAATGTTCAATTCTTTTCTGCCAGCAGTATTTTAAGCTGAGGTGGGGAAAATTAAAAGCTACTAATTCCTTGGTGAAAAGATCAAAAAAGTACCCAAAAGGCAGCTAAGGGGACTTTTTGTCTCTTTAATTGCTCTCTTTTCAGTTTGACTGCTCTCTTGTACTTTTTTTGTTTTTACATCTTTTGCTCCAAGTGCCAAAAACCTCTTTTCTCTTGCAGTTACGGTAAAGCAGGTTGAAGGACAGCGTGACGTAAAGAGCTGAACTTGGAAACTATCCCATGACTCTCGAGCGGTGAGAGCATCTTCCCTTCCTACCTTCCCAGTACTGCACATGGGGCATCATTATCGAATGAGGGAGAACCAGCTTGCTTCGGCCATTGGCCAAGTCCTGTTTTAAAGGACAAGTTTGATGAGCCATATTATTAACAGAAATTAAGAAGTCTGCTATTAATTCTGAGAAACCTTGAAAACCAATATAGAAAAGTCCTAATTCTTTCTACAATTTCTGTGACTTCTAAGATCTTCAAGACCTATACCTTGAGTTTAGAATGATCATACACTCACCTGATCACTTTCATTTATTGTTTGTACTCCCAGTGAACTAAGTCACGGTACCTCTGCTAAACTGCTCTCAGCTACAGAGCTAGACACTAAGGAGGCAATAAGGGAGAAGAAAGAATGAACGCTTTCTCCAATCCCAGGGTTCCATCAACTTATTTTTGCTACCTCTTTCACATATTATTTTGGCTTAAATACCATAGTACCTGTATTATTATTCACTTAATATTTATCCTTTACTTTAACTCAGTTATTCCACTTAAAAAAAAGTATTTGAAAACTTTGTGTCACTACTTTGTAACACAAGGAAACTTTACAAACTATGTCATAAATAGAAGGTAAAAACAAATAATATGAAGTATGAAAAACAAATAAATAAGTAGAAACAAAAGTGTTTACAAATTCTCACAAAAATGCTATTGGCGGCCAGTTATAAGTACAGCTGATTCTCATTATTCATGGTAGTTCTGTTTCATAAAGTTGCTGAGTGTGAACACTGAGTTAAGGAATATTGAACATTGCTCCTAAGGGAAGCAGACGCTAGGTCCTGTGAGTCACTGGTCACAACATTTTCGTCAACAGATCAATACATAGCTTTGTTTTAAGTATGATTCTTTTTAAAAGACACCTTATTTGATACATATTGCTGATTCCTTAACATCGAACTCATGGCCATCAGCACTACAATTCATGCCTGAACAAAGTTTACCCAACACATGTTTTCTCCACGTGGCACATCACAACATGTGCTTTGTTTGGAACACTAGGCAGTACTTCAACAATATGCCCAGGGGCCGTTTTAAACAGCAAAATCACCAAAAAGAAGCACAAGGATGTGGAAAAGGTGGCACTAAGTAGACTGTGAAAGGATGCTTGTTTACAGTACGAAAGCTGAAGCAAGAAGGCGGAGTATCATTGCCCTGTTTGGCATCAGCTGGGAACGTGCACGTTGGGAGACTCAAATTTCTTACTGCTCTGCACATGTCTGCGAATGATCGTGAAAGCACTGGGGGTTTTGGCTTTGGGGTCACAAATAAATTTTAGCAAGTCAGCGAATTTGCAAATACAGAATCTGGGAATAATGAGAATGGACTATGCCATCATGCCCTCCGCATCCGCAGCCTCCATATCTGCGGATAAAATCAACCTCATGTCGAAAATATTTGGGGAAAAAAACACAATAAAAATAACAATTCAACAATAAAAATAATACCGATTTTAAAAACTCAGCATAAGAACTATTTATGTAGCATTTACATTGTATTACGTATTATAAGTAATGTAGAGATGATTTAAAGTATACAGAAGGATGGGCATAGGTTATATGCAAATGCTACATCATTTTATATCAGGGACTTGAGCATTCGTGGATTTTGGTATGGGGGGGTCCTGGAACCAATCCCCCACAGATACTGAGAGACGACTCTATTATGAAGTAAGGCACACAAGGTTCAAATGCAGGCTTTCTTTGTGACCTAAGAAGAAGGACTGAAAGAGTAAAAAAATCAATGTTCCTGCTATGTGATTCAATGTCACTTAATGTGAAGTGTGTGAACCACCTAGACTCACCTGGAACATCACCAATGGTATTTGTTCCATGGTTTGGGAAATTCTCTCTTATCTCTATAAATTTGGGATAGTTCAGATGTGCCATGAGGCAAATGGAACTTGGCTCTGGCTTTTTCTGAACATGGAAGGATGGCTCAAAACTGTTCATGGCAAAGTATAAAGGTGGCCTTTTTCCTTCCTGCCCTCCTCCTTTCCCTTCTGCCTCAGCTCCAGTTGGATGTGGCCTTCTATAGAGGTGTACTGGGGACAGCACAGAGCTTGTGAGCAGCATCTGTGGGATATCATTGTAATGTCAGGATTTATAGTGTTTCAGAATCCCTTTCTCTCTGAGCCGTATTTGTTCTGGGATGTTACCTGACTCCAACATGAAGAAGAGAGCCATTGACAATACATCTCATGAAGCAAGTGGTTTTACTGTAGTTGATGGTTTTCTAAGTCTACAGTCCAAAGAAAGGTTGTAATAAAGTCACTGTGCATAGGACAATAGGAAGTAATATGTCCTCATTGTAAAAGAGTACACAGCATAAGTGCCCACCCAGTTTTGTGAAATTTTGGACATTGTGATAGTGTATTTTGGGATCTCACAATGATCTCTCAGTTTAGGCTACTAAAGATTATCAACCACCTGCCCTACCCTACCCCACCCCATTGAATTCTAGAGAAGTTCTTGGTTGGTATGACAGTGACTATTTCTTCTAATATCCTCTCTGCTATTGGGTTGTTTCTTGGTTGCAAGTTGCTAAAGACCTATTGTCATTGGAGGCTTTAATAATTAACAGAGGACTTCAAAGATGCAGCACAAAATCGCCTCCAGCCAGCGAGCAGAGCTGCCACCTACCACTGCTGGTGTACTTGGTGTTTAAAGGTGGTATGCTGTATGCTTTTCTTTTTATTTTACATTTAGGATGGAAACTTTCTTCCTTCCACCTCATTACCATGATGATGTTCTGTCCCACAATAAAGGACTCTAAAGAAACCCTAAGCTCTGGGTGACAGCCTCATATGCGTTAACGCTGCTTACACCGTTAGCCAAGGGCTAAGTTGAGAGCAAGTCAGATCAGACGTTGACAACTGGCAAGTTAAGATCTTACCACTGCAGAAGGAATTCTGATGGAAGAAAATGGTGTTCAGGTTGTTTCCCCATACTAAAGCTTGTGCAGCATATATATATGTATAACTTTTAAAGAAAGTCATCGTGAGCCTATTATAGGCCTTTATCTAGATTAAGTATCCCATTTTGGAATTGTTATTTCAATTCCCTTTGTAGAAGAGACTGTGCTATTCTGCTAATGCTGATAAATTTTGCTGTTGACTATATACTACTGTGTTTGTTTCTAGGGAAGAAACCCACAGTGTTTTCTTTGTGAGGATGTGGGAAATAGTTCTTATAAGGATTAAATGGCTACATGAAACTTAATTTTCTATTCCCTCCCACCATCACTCTTGCTGAGACCCTATTTCCTCACAACCGTATTAGTCTGACAGGTGCCTATTTACACTCCAGTTACAGTTTTCCTTCTACAATCCCTGTACCCACCACTGTCAGGTAATCTCCTTTAAGCCATGGTTTTGTGAATGTTTGTCCTGCTCAACACATGCAACGGCTCCCTGTTGCCCAACACACTAGATCTAAAATACCTTTGTTGCTGTTGACAAAGATCTTTATATTGGTCCCTACCCACTCGGCTAGTTGTTTCTTTCTTTTGGAACACTTCTCCACGTAAATGGTTCTTGTTAATTTCAGCAGACTCCTTGAATACATGATGTGGATTTATATCTGAGTATCCGCTTTCCTCCCACCTCTTCAAATCTTCTCTCTAGCTCATAAAACCTTCTCTTTTTACTCCAGCCTACAAGGACCCTACCTTGATGGATCCCCTACAGTAAGAGTTCACATGCTTTTTCTATAATAGGCTACATAGACACGCTTTTTCTATAACAGGCTACGTAGTAAATATTTTAGCCTTTGCAGTCCACGTGGTTTCTGCTGCAACTACTTAACTCTGTCTGCTGTTGCAGCATGGGAATACCCATAGCCAATAAATAAGTAAATAAATGGCTGTGTTCCAAGAAAACTTTATTTATAAAAACAGGCAACAGGTCAGATTTGGCACATGCACCAAACAGTTTGCCAACCACTATCCTACAGCATCAAGACAAAACACACAAACTCTCACTTAATCATTTACTTACTTACATTTTTTTTCCTATGAATAACATGTAGAGTTAAGCTTTGGCTCACAAATTAGAAATTAAGCCCCTTGATGACAAAAGAAAAATAATAGTAAACGAGACCTAGCTAACCTATAAGTATGTAACATATCAAGCACTCTTCTAAGGTCATCATATAATTTATTTGACCTTCACAGCAACACTGGCTGTGAGATTCTATTACTATTATCTCTGTTTGCAGTTATATAAACTGGAACACTATAGAAGGTTTTAAGTGAATTTTCCCCAAGTCACCCATGTAAAAAGTGGCAGAGTTGATATTCAAAGCCCGGGAGCCCAAGTGCAAAAACAAATTTGTCATACCGCCTCTTAAACACTGATTTTATCAGATAGTACAGTGCTAGCACATTGCATCTTTTATTTTTAATATTTACTAAAAATTAATTAATTAGATGAGTAATTTGCTTATACAAGTACACTTATTCATTGTAAAGAAGTTGCATGAAACAAGCAAGGAGAAAAAGAATACAAATCTATCATAATTTCCCCTTCCAGACATAAGAACTACTAACATTGTGGTATCTATTGTTTCAGTCACTTCCTTCTCTCTCCCTGCTAATGTACACACCAAAGCCTCCCTTAGTCAACTTTTATTTCACTGACTTGTTCGATTAGCTCACATGCTCTGTCCCCTCTGTAAAACATACAGAGATATCCATAGCATGCAACTTGTAGGCTATTCCTTAATAACCCTCCCGCTTCTGCTCCTGCAAACTGTGGTTATTCTCAAACCTGTTTATGCCAGTTGTATTTTAATCTAATTTCACAATTCAGTTAAATATAGCATGAACCAATAAAATAGTGTAAAAACAAAGTATTTTCTTAAGTTCAGTGTTTTGAAAAAAATTCAATGCATGCAAATTGCTACAAACAATGCTGTCAAATTAGGTCTGGCTAAAACTAGAAAAAAAAAGATGGGAAACGTAAACGTCTAGAAGGATTCAGGATTTAGACTTCTTTGTAAGCCTTTTAATTTTCTGCTTTATTTTTAAGAACTGAAATAGGAAATCATAGATGCTGCCTAATGGGAGTGGTTTATACAAGAATGAAATAATCCCACACTCAAAAAAACCCACAAAACCTTGGCCTTGTCCTTTAAGATCAATGCAGTTTAAGATTAGTGGAGAAAAAATGCTCTCCTATATTTCAGTAAAAATAAAGTATTTGGATATGTATGGTTTGATTTTTATGACTCCTTGCTTAACATTTGCGTTAAAGCACCAATCACTTGGTTCAAAATGCTTCTCTTTCTATACCAGTATTCATCCCCAAATTAAATTCCTTTAAAATATTTTAATTCGTAGATGTCATATTTAACCAATCCTCTTTGTTTGTACATTTAGAATTCCCCATTGTAAATAGTTCATAATAATATTTATTTATTCAATAAATAGTCATTGAGCACCTACTTAGCTGCCAGTCACCATGATACAATTAATATTCATTTAAATACAATCTTGCGCACAGTTTCTTTGGATAAATTCCTAGAAATAAACCTGATGGATCTAAGGGAACAGAATTTTAAACTACATACTGCGGTACTGCACTGTACTTGCTTGGATACGGCCGTTTCTCTCCCAGTCCCTGAGAATAGGGACCATGTCTTGTTTGTCTTTTTATCCCAGAGCACTGAACATAGAATGTGCTCAGAGTAGGTACTCAAAAAATGTTTATTGAATCTTGAATAATGAATAGTACTTGACTGAAGTACTTATTTACTAGAATTACAAATTTTTTTCCTAAACGCTCTTCGTAAAGTCAATTAAAAATCATAACTAGCATTTGTAATAGAAGGCAGGATAAGAGGAACTATCCAAGAATACTGCTTTGTCAGGAAGCATCTAGGGCCCCAGTTAAATCAAGTTCTGCATTACCAGCAGTTTGGAGACTTACTAATCTGTCCAAAATCTTGAAAGATTTTTCCAACTGTGGTTGGAAATTCTCTGGAGAGAAATTTTGCCTGCCAAGGGACCACACAACCTGGTTTCCTCCTGCTTACTTCTCCTCGTGAGGTGGCCTTGTGAAATCTCACACCCAAAGAAGCCCCAGCCCATCCTCTGGGCAACATTCATTCTCTCAACAGATGCACTGGAGAGAATCTAGCATGCAGAGAGACAGTCTTAAGGATACGTTTTAAAAATAATTTTAGAGAAATCAGGGGTGTATGGACTCATAGTCTTGCCAACTGCTGCTGACAGCCCGCTATGCTGTTACTCACTTACCATTCTGTACAGAATGCATTGGTTTGGCATTTCTAAAACTTTTAATGTCCCTCTTCATCTAATCATTGGATATTACCTACAGTCTTTTCTCATCGACTAGGAATTCCCAAATTCCCTTTAATAAACCATATTAGTCAACCGGGAGTGTACAAGTGTGAATTAAATGGATGTCTATCTAGGAGATAGTTTTGTGCCTTTTCTAGAGTTGTATATACCAAAGACTGTCCCTGCTGTAGCTGTTGAGGTGTAAATGGTGAGATGGAGAAGACCGCCCAATGAGCACCTGATATAGTGTGTCCACATCTAGGTGTAAAGAAGGCTATGAAGTGAGGTTAGGTGGCCAGACCTTCGGGCAAATTTGGCAATGCAAGTAATCTCCAAATTGTGCTAACTACAGTCCCAAGCATTGTCAGATAGATATGTGCACATCACACTTTATCTAAAGAAGCTGCCTCCAGGATATCTCATCCACCTGAGAATTCCTTCTTTCTTTTCTTCCTTTCTTTCTGTCTTTCCTTTTTTTTCATACCCTTCTTCCCTCGCTTTCTTTTTTCCTCTCCCTCCTCTCCCTCTCCCTCCTTCCCTTCCTTGCTTCATTCCTTCCTTCTCTAATATTGAGATGGCAATTGTTTCTGCTTGGCAACAGGGGCAGCCCTTTCTTGCAGCTATGTAAGAACTCAGCTTTTGCTGTTGGCATGTGGGTCACCTGCATCTTCTAGGCATGCCCTTATATTAGTTAATTTGTTAGCTCGCTTGAATCACAGTCGAGAACCCTTCAGCTTTAGTTTGCAGCAATAAATTCAACTGACAGCTGAAATTTGGAACGCTCACTTAATATTGATTCTGAATGTAATAACAAGCGACATGACCTTTTGGATGGTGTAAAATATGGCCGCCACAACATCTGTGCTACATTTCTTGCTGTTTAGTAATATGCTGTAACAGCATGGAGCTGGCATTAAAGCTAAGCTTTATTATCAAGCAGATCACTCCATCTCTCTGGCTTCATTTAAAAAAGTGCTTTCAGCTTCTGGAGCTGATATCGTGTCTAATACATGTTGCTGATTTTGAGACCTAATTACCCTGCAGTAAGATAGAGAAAGATATCTGAAGACCAAATAGGAAATAATAGTGAGGGTAAAGGCCACCTGACACCCAAAATTCCAAGAGACCACAAACTTACACAATTTTCCATGATAGTAGCATCTTTTACAACTAAAAAATCTTAGTTGTATCCTTGGAAAGTATCTATGAAGTTGATGTCATTTAGTGATTTGTATAAGATATGAAAATACCTTTCTTTCTGTCGGCCACCTGACCCATTCCCCTCATAACAAAAAAGATGATTACTGGTGGTACTTGCCTTGATGGCTGAGTATCATTCTAATTTAGCATTGCCCTAGGAAATCCTAAACTAATTTTGCTGGGATGGATACAGGGATGTTTGCATCTGATTTACTTTCACTGTTTTTCTTTGAAGTCTTGGTATCTTTAAAACATTCTCCAAGTAGGCAGAACATCAATTTGTGCACTTTAAAAAATCCAATTTAAGCAGGTTAAAAATTGTCAAAATAGTCTAACCATATTTCTTCAACAGAATTTCCAACCATGGAGCACACAAAAGATGCAAAACTTGAAAGCATTCTATCATTTCAGTATATTCCGTGGCTCGGATTGGCTCTCACTGGGTGAATAGTGAGAACTTAAATCTCTTTATCACAAGAGACAGATCTTGACTCTGAAACAATATAGCATCTTTTTTTTCACTGCTATGATATTTTGACTGTGTTTGGTTCAGCCATTTCTGGAGGGTACAAGCACAAAGTTTTAAATCCTATTTCTCTGAAGGGAAGAGAAGAATTAAATCATATTTAGGAAGTCTTCTTTCTGTAAAATCTACTTCCAAAATAAAAGACCAGTAAGTAGTTTCAAAAAGGTTAAACATATAGAAAACAGAGAATAGTTTTATTTGTTCTTCTGGTTAATAGGATACTGATTCTATTTAACAGGCAAACCTGGGTATTGTAGATGCTTAAACTTGGCATGGTAGCAATCAGTATGAAGCAAACTATTTATAGGGTACTTTTTGTATTAGGAACTGCAGAAAAGTGGGTCTGATACTTAGTAAGTGTTTTAGTCAAAGAAAATGCCAGGCCTGGTAGGTAACTGAAAACATCAAACTTCAAAGTCCTAGCACAAAATGAGAGACGTTGGCCTGTACCCTTTCCCCAGGGAAACCTAGCAGAATGCCTGCTGGGATAACTTTCAAAATGAATAGAGAGACATGCTGTCTAAAAAAAGCAAATCAAGTCATAAGTGAGGTGTCCTGACAGTGAGACATTGGTCAGAGAAAAAAACCTCACCCGACTTACATGCTTTTAGATAGATTTCCAAGACTGACCAGAAGCTATAACATATAATCCCTGCCACTTTTTCCTGTTAAATTCCAGCAATTATTAGGATTGCTAAAATATACTATTTGCTCAAGTGGAATTCATCTTAAGAAAGTTCAGTAATCCTAGAGGTCACTCCTGTATTCCAGAAAGCACACATTTATTTATAAAGACCAAGCTCATTATTCATGCAGAATAATGTGGGTAAAATTTGATTGGCTTCCTTTATTGACAGCAGCCTACACCAGATGGCTGAAATGCCACTCTCATTTCGGGAAGAAAGAAAGTTTTCATAGAAAAGAGGAAGCCTAGAGTTGCAAGGTAAGATCGTTCTTAATTATCAGTCCTAGGGACTCTCTGACCACCATGATATTTATATAATTAGAAAGTGGATTTCAAACAAAGGCATTCATACACATAGTCCACCATTAATAACAAAATACAAATGGCACTGGGTTAGAGAATCTATGAAGGGGAGCTGGACCCATCTAATCAAAAACATTTCAGCTTTTGGATGAGTTTTAGGCTCTCAGTTTAGAATGAATCAATGCTCAGACCTGGCAAGCAATAATTAATTCCAGCAGTGTATCACTCATCTGTGTAGTGGCTGCCCCCTCAAATAGAGATCTTATAAAATTCTCCCTAGTGAAATCAGTGAAGCCATCAGACACATCCATATGTTCAAAGCTCAGAGAGGATTGGTCATGAGACAGTTGTCTATGAATTAAGATGTTAACTGCCCAACAAAATTTTAGTATTATAGAATGAGCACCACAGGGTTGTTTCAATTGTTACCCAGAAAGCAAACAAACAGACATGCAAAAACAAATATAATAACAAGCAAAACCCCACTCTTTAAGCATTTAAATCTACTCCTTTTCCTTTCTTTTTGACCTGATACCTGAATTGTTTTCTAAGATACTGGGGTAGCTTTGTTGATTAATAGCACACACTGAAGCCAACAGAAAGAATAAAATAGTTGGGGCGAAAAGTGCACACACAGACAAGGTAAACAGTGGGAATGGGATTACTCCACCATCCTCTGCTGAGGTAGGATTCAAAACTAATCTGATTATATGAGTATTATGAGCCACTAAGTATCTGCAGCAATTACCAAGCTTTTGCACGTAAAAGAGGGTTTTTTGGTTTTGGGGTTTTTTTCTTCTTTTTTTAGTGCTGTGCTAATCTATCAAGTGTTTAGCTTCAAAGCAGAATTTGAGAGAGTAACAGAGTCTGACTGCAGTGGGCTTATCATGTAGTGATATTTCTCTTTTCCTTTTCCCTTCTATTCCCTTCTTTTCTTCTCTTTGTATTGAACCTCAGAGAATTATTTTCATTCCTTAAATATATTGAAACTATTTCTGCTTTTAAACTCTATTTTAAAACTCTTTTTAAACTCTATTTTTGGGCTTTACAACTTGGTAAGAAAGCTTTCTTGGCTATGAAAGCTGTGCTATCCTCTCTCGGCCATGGTGCTACCCAATGGGACCGACCAGCACCACTCAAACTAATTTGCAGGCCTCCCTCTGGGGCTTAGAGACCCAGGATTCAATGTAAAGAAAAACATGGCTGTATGGACGTTCATCTGTTTACCTGTTTAGTCTTCCAGGAGTTAGCCTGCCTTCTTTTTGATGCAAAGCAAACCAATGCTAGACATCTGTAACAGACTCCACATTGACACTGGATGATGACTTTGTGCATCTAAACTCCACAAAATCATTAGGAATGAGGGTTACAAGCTCAAGTTCTGGTGCACATCCCACATCTGCCATTTCCTAGATCACTTTAAACTTGAATTTGATGAAACATTGAGAAGATAATATCAATAGTACCTACTATTGTACCTACTATTGTTGCTATAAGAAGTCAAGAAAAAAAATCCTAATTGTGGCTCAGGTGAACTGGTCCTTAACACTTCTCCAGCATCACTTTGGCCCTTGTTTTTTTCTGGTTCCAGCCACCCAGAACTTTCTCAGTTCATCACCTGGCCATGCTCCTACTTGCCACAGAGCCATACACACCTCGCTTCTCTTGCCTGAAGTACTCATTTCTGGTCACTAAGCTTTTATTGTTCTGCCAAGTGGATTCCCATGACTATGTCACCCCTGCCTCAACCCCTAGAATGCATGCTCCATGAGGCAGGAGCTGTGCCTGCCTTTGGTCATCATTTTATCCCCAGCCAGGGCTGGAGGGCTTGACACCCAGTAAGAACTCAACAAATGTCAGTTGGTGTCATGATGCAATGTGTTAGGTCCTCAGAACAGAGGAAAATTAACCTCTGGCCTATGGAATTGGCAGATACTGAGAAGGCAGAAGTGGCATGGTTTTGGTGGTTTTAAATTTCCCATGTGGACATGATTGCAATCAAATTGTGGTTTTAATGAGCAACAATCATTGCTTGCTGAAAAACCCAGCTAAACCCAGCTGTAGACCTGTACCAAGCTGTAATCATCCCCCAGGCATCATGGGTTGACCAGCCATTGTCTTGAAAGCAGTTCCTCAGTGGGCACAATCCTTGTATTTACAGGCAATAGTACAGGTATTAGTATTCAAGTTTGATCATTTCTCTGCAAATCCATTGGCTAAATACATACTTTAATTGAGCCCAGGAGGGTTGACTTGCAGACACAGCATAGAAAAAAATCACTAGAAAAATGGCAAGTAGAAGCAGCCTTTTACCTTTGAATAGAATATGAAACTTACAAAACATCAATAACAATTTTCTATTGGGGAAAAGCCTGCGGCAGGAATAACCTGTTTTGGTTTTTAAGCAGCAGCTCAACAAAAAAAATTAGTGTTTCTTATTCCTTAGAAAACGAAACTGCCACAGTAAGCCAGTAAGGTAAATTTAACTGGATGAAATATAATGCAATTGGTTTCCTGTGATGTTAAGATATAGAAATTATCATTAGCCAATGAAAAGGCTCAATGTCCAAAATGATGTTAAGTGTGGTCACAGTGATTATAATGAGCAACATAAATTCAATAAGAAATAGAATGACCAGGGCGAGTGAGAACGTGCTTCCGAAATAACATCAGATTCGTTACAGATCAAGATTTCTAATCTCTGTTGTACAGAGCAAAATATTGCCAAATCTTCATCATGGATGCAAAGCACACCATAAACTGCAAAGTACTGCACATTAATTTCACTGTCACATGTATATATTCACACAAAGAATGACGTCTCTGTGTAAATTTCTCTCTTTATCTTTATATATAGTACCTTTACATATATATTTATTTTCATACATAATGCCTTCTTACAGGAATGTTATTTTCAGGTCAGAGATGATAATAACAGCTAACATTTATCGAGCACTTATTCTAAGATAGGCACTGTTGTAAGAGCTTCACATTTATTTATTATCTTAATCAGTACAAGAACCTCATGAGATAGGTTATTATTCTCATTTTATAGAAGAAAACACTGAGGATCAAGGAGCTTATATCAATCATCCAAGGTCACACAGTCAGTCATTGGCTTTGCTACGATACAAAGTCGGACAGTCTAACCTAAGAGCTCCAGATCCCGGCCACTACACTTCTACCATTTCATAACCACTAAATTATCCTGATGGTTCAGACCATTCTGGAAACATCCCAAATAAATAAAACAAGACTTCTAGGGGCTTTGGAGGCTCCACAGGAAGCCCGAATGTGCCCCTTTTATAGATCATTAAGTCTTATATGGAGTGTTTGCTCATAACAACATTTTTTTAATACTCTACATTATTTTTTAGATTGTAAGGCACTAATGTGAAGTATCCCTAAAATGTGTTGAACTTTCAATTTTTTAAAAAGAATCGCTACTAATATTCTTAATCTTTTTAGTGAGCTTTCTCATTGCTTGTTTCTGTACCACGTAATTATCACATAAGGAAATGTCTACTTATGTGGAAGCAAGAAGTAGAAAACAAAACAAATGAAAAACACAAACACAGGCATGTTTGTTGTTTCATATTGAGGGTGATTTAGCTTGGATAATAAATCATTACAATGAATGTCAACACTCACAGAAGAAAGGGAGTCGTTAGTTGCATATGCTAATGGAAGACGTGCATTACTAACAGGGGAGAGAATGAACAACTCCAGCCACATGCTAGTTATCACTGCAAATCACAAGACAAGCCATGTTCACACCGAGCATATGACTGCTGTATGACAGTGCAGGCAAATATTCACATGTTAACGGCAATAGCTCCCAAACTCCATCCAAGACTACTGAAGAGTTTAAAAATAAAGCTCTCCTTGTCATGCACCAAGATGTCAAGCTTAAGCACATCTGCCAGTCAAAGGGATTTAGTCAGTCGTTACCCCCCACAAGTGTGGTCTACAGGCCTAAGTGTATCAGAGTTCAAACTACAGACAACTGCGATGTTACCTATAAATAAGTCCTGTACGTTTTCCTCTAAAATGTTCCCAAGATCCATAAATTCTCTGCCTCTCTATTGTCACTAGACCACCTTTGTCTTAATACTGGACTAGGGCAAAGGTCTCCTCTCTGTCTTTCTTGTTCTTTTGCCTCCTTTCTATCTAGCATAACACAGTAATTTTTTCATTGTATTAAAATATACATATCATAAAATTTACCTTTCTAATCATTTTTAGGTGTACAGTTCAGTGGCATTAAGTACATTTACATGATTGTATAACCATCGTCACCATCTGTGTCCAGAACTTTTTAGTCTTTCCAAAACAATACTCGCCCATTAAACAATAACTCCCCATTTCATTTGCCCTCCAGCCCCTGGTAGCCACCATTCTTTCTGTCTCAACGAATGTGACTACTCTAGGTACCTCATATAAGTAGAAACACACAATATTTGAACTTTTTTGTCTGGCTTATTTCATTCAGCATAATATCATCAAGGTTCATCCATGTTGCAGCATGTGTCAGAATTTCATTCCTTTTTAAGACTGAATAATATTCTCATGATATGTATATGCCACATTTGTTTATCCATTTATGTGCCTGATGGACACAGGTTGTTTCCACCTTTTGGCTATGGTGAGTAAAGCTGCCATGAACGTGGGGGAACAAATACCTGAGTCTTTGCTTTCAATTTTTATGGGTAAATACCTGGAAGTGGAATTGGATCATATGATAATTCCATGTTTAATATTTGAGGAACTGTCCACAGCAGCTGCACCATTTTACATCCCAACCAGCTATGTACAAGGCTTCCAATTTCTCTGCATCTTTGCCAACACTTATTTCCCATTTTTTAACTTTATTTTTCTATAATAGCTGTCCTAATGGGTGTGAAAATATACTTTTTAAAGATATAAACGGAACTAAGAAACACTCCTCTATGGCTTCTAACTGCACTTAGAATAAAAATAATAAACTCTTTGGCGTGGCTACAGGGCCATATCTGATCTGTTCCCTGTGGAAGCCTCTTTTTTTTTTTTTTTTTTTTTTTCCTTTTTTTTTTTTTTTTCCGGCCGGCAACGGGATTCCAACCCCCCGGGGTCGCCCCGCCCCCGCCCCCGCC
>NW_007726813.1:244493-247129 GCF_000696425.1 Galeopterus variegatus
GGGATCGCAACCCTCGGTGTTGCGCCCGCACCGTGCTCAGCCAGTGAGCGGGAACCGGTCTCCACATGGGATCCGAACCCTCAGCGGGAGAGCTGCCGCACTCTCAAGCGGCGCACTCTCCAGTGCGCCACCAGGCCGGCCCCTGTGGAAGTCTCTTTAATTCCATCTCATCCCATTCTGTCCCCTTCTTTTACACTAGACAGACTCACTTCCATTTAATTCTCCAAACATGTCAAACTCTTCCCCAGTTTAGGATATTTGCACATATCAATCCATTTGCCATGAAAGCTCTTTCCCCCACTATTTTCAAGGCTGGTTTGGCCTCATCCTGTCTCAGCTGAAATACTGCCTTGTCACCAACTGAACTAGTGGCCTCATTCACCGTAATTCTCTCTCATGTCTTCCTACATACTGCTAATGTAAATGCAATAATAATTTTTTGCTTTCATTTATTTTATTGTCCTCTCTGCATCTAGGTGATAATCCTACAGGAGAAGAACCTAGATCTTATTCACTGTTACAACAGTGTATTCTTGATCCCTAGAGTCAAGCAAAGTACCTGACACATAGTAGGTCCTCGATCAACATCAGCTAAATTTATAAGTGGTTTATAGAAAAATGCAGACCTATGAACAGAACATGGTAGCAGGCACCATGATAATCTTACTCAGTTCTGGGAAAAGGTTGGAAAGAACGTGTCCTGTGCAGATATTCATCAGCCCTGGCAATGGCACTGTGCATCTTCCGGCCTGAAAAAACCACACATCTCAATAACAATGGGATCAATTTTGACATTAACACGAATATTATCAAAGCCCAAGAGATACATTTAAATTCACCGAGCTCCGCGGCAGATAATATAAAAGCTCTAACTTGCTCTCTAGAAACAAGAAACTTTCATTTATGACTTCCCAGCTTGTACTAATCCTGCCCATTAGGCCAAAATATTGCATTTTACACAGGATGCAAGATCATACAAGAGACTGATGTAATACTTAGGCACAAAACCAGCTGGCAGATTTAACAGTGAAATCCCCTTTATTCAGAAGGCACAAACCAAGCCCACGATGCCCTTTTTGACAGATTCCTGCATGTTCCTCATTATGGCTAGATGAAAGAAGACACTCCACATTCTGGGGCTCAGCTCTAACCCCCTGCATTTGCATACCCAGTCATTTGTAAACGGAAAGAAACACATCTCTGCACTTGCCCAGAGGTAAATGTTTACTCAGAAAGGTGACTTCTGACATTGACAGTAATGTCAGTTTTCCATCTGCATATTTTAAGGTAATGTATCCTTCCTTTAAGTGCTTTCAGTTCAGCTTCTTGGTCTCCCTCTTTCAATGAGCGCACTGACACCCCAGACCTCTAGGTCTCGATTTGAATAACTTTCTGGGAGGATTGAAAAATGCAATCAGGCTTCTTGCCAGTCCAAGGACAGGCACTCAGGTTGTAGAGAAGTGAGCACTGAGATTGTAGTCCTTTCATCTTTCTTACCCCACCGTACTCGACTATCTAAAGGCTGAAACGCTCACCCCAGGCTGTGGATGAATCCTTCTCTAAAATGCGGTATATTCCAGGAGATCTCTTGGGAACATTTGCTCAGGTAGCTGTGCAGTTCATCAGCATAGCAATTTGCCCTATCAGTCCATCCATCAGAGCAGAGCAGTGTGGCTGGCGGAGGGAAGACTCGTGGGAGAGCTCCCCATGGGCAGGTAGAGAAGGCACATTCATCCAGAGATCATAAATATGCATTTTGGCCCTGATCCTCTTCGCATGAGGGTGATAGACTGGAACAGGCAAGGAGTCAATCCTCATTGGCCCACAGTTGCCGAGGACCCCCGTTTCTCCTACGAATACACTCTATTTCGATCTAAAGAAGCAGGCAAATTTGCCACATGTGACTCAACGGACTGTCTGAAACACAAAGGCAAGACTGGAAGCTCTCTCTAGCTTCCAAATCACAAGCTTACAAATCACACTCAATAGAGCTCTCTTTCTTGAGAAGCTACTATTTGCCAGGTGGAAAACAACAATGAGTAAGGCAGGATCTTGCTCCTTGGAAAGCTGACAATCTAGTCAATTTAAATTAAATTGCTACGCCAGTTTCGATAGGATATAAGAAACACTATGATGGAAAAGACAGAAGCACTATGATGGAAAAGACAGATGCTCTCTGTGAGAGCAGAGAACCGTGGGTGTTATAAGGAAGGGGGTCACTGAAAATTTCGCAGGGAAAGTAAAATCTGGATTGAGATGTAAAGATCAGATAGCAGCATGTAGCTTAAAATCAGGGTATAAGCAATGGAAGGCAAACTCAGCAGTCTCCCAAATTTACGCCCCCCTCCAACAATAAGTTTTTTCTTTTCACCACAGCTGGCATGATAAGTTGAGAATTTTCCAGCATCTCCCTGTCTGCCAGATCCTAGCTAAAGATGCCTATTCTAAGAAGCCAAAATAAAGAGATGCAACATAGACCATTAGCAGAGCAGCTTGGAAATTCTGACTTGTATTGATTGAGACACCTTCCCATGAAGAAAACCAGATTAGCAATATGCTACTTGTCAATTGCTCATTGGCTTCTTTGCCAGGCAGGGATGAGAGGGCTACTGTTAAAAAAAAAAAAAAAAAAAAAA
>NW_007726813.1:247277-262876 GCF_000696425.1 Galeopterus variegatus
GCCGGGCGGGAGGGGGGGGGTTCTTTTAAAAAAAAAAAAAAAAAAAAAAAGGAAGAGAGAAAGAAAGAAAGAAAAATGCTCACTGTAAATTAATGCTTGTCAAGCTCAACAAGTTAGAGAACTGGGGGAAGGCTTAATTAAAGTAAACAGACAATTTAAAGTGAGGGAAAATTCAGCCTACATGAGAGAAAAATTCTAGATATTAAAACAAATTCTTGAAAATTTAGAAGTACCCACTGCCATTTGTCACTTATTCAAGGCAGGGATGGTAATGAAGTCAGCAAACTCCTCCCACGTTTGGTGTTAACATGACTTCGGCTATTAGAAAATGCTGGGCAATTGAAGACAATGTGCTTGTGTCTGTGCAAGCCATCTCTTTTTCCTTCCTTTTCTTTTACTTTTCTATTCCCCACCCCACCAGAAACATTGCAATAATAGTAATACAGTCTCCCTTCAGCATGCAGGGCCTCAGTATCTCAGCTGGTTGCTGTGCTTAGGGACATTTGACATTTGCTGACTACTTGGGAGCTTGAGGCTGCAATTTCAAACGCTCAGCATAAAGAATCCAATGTGAAGAACAAAATGGCTTAAGACTTTTGAACTGGGAAAAGCTTGTGGTAAAAGTTGTGCTTTCTTGGTCCACACAGGTAAGAAATAAAAAAAGACCACACCAGGCAGGATGGAACACAAACTGATGTACCCCAAGAAGTACTTTTTAAAAGATCCTTTAAAGCACTCACTTGCTGTGACCATATTTTTCTCTAAGAAGTGAGCTGTGTACCAGCTGCCCTCAGTAGATGAGCTGGAATATGCTCTTTTGCAACTTTGAGTGCCAATATTTAGTAGTGTGTGCATTAGGGCCACAGTCCCAGTTTCTGGAATTGCTCTGCAGGGAGAAGGCGAAAAGTGTGAACATGGAAATTATAAGCTGGATAATCAGTGATAATGAAAAAGGAATAAAGGAAGGGAAAAAAACTTCTGACAGTTCAAATGGATTTTGGTAAAGTATTTCCTGCAAGGCAGCCGTTCTTTAACCTAAAAGACAGCAACTTTTGGAGGGTGAGATGTGGAGGCCTTCTGGTAATTCTTCTAGTTACAACTGTAGGAGGAATTCTGACTGCCTTGCAACCTCTATGTAAACTTAACGAAGCATCTTTAGTTGGATGTTTTTAAAACTGGGTCAAAGAAAGGGGAAAAACACCCTGAATGCTGATGCTACTTTATAATAGATTGAATATGCAGTGGCAGTAAATCTGTAAAAGCCTTTGCCTAAGCACAGAAGTGAACTAGCACAGCAAAAGCCTTTCTGATAAACAGAGATCAATACCAGGAGAATTTCTAAATTTGGCTTTTCATCCCTAACCTCACCACTGTCCGTTGACAACCAGAACACTGCGCACTGTTGCGCCTGCTTAGACCACACAGGGTTTCATGCAGGCAAAATAAGTGCGTGAGGCTGAGAGGAAGACAGGCAAGCAACTCTCTGGGAAAACGAATGGCCACCACGAACACAGTGTGTTCTTTTCCATTCTTAACGTCATTTCTTCTATCGATAAAGAAGCTCTGCTGCTTTACACAAATGAAAAACAGAAGTTCTCCCACACCTAAGAGTGAAATAAAAGTGTTTAGAGATGTGCAGGAGGGGGCACTTTTACCTTCTCAAGAGCTGGGCATATTCTTAGATCACTCATATAATACCTTAGAGCTGTGCACGCATACACACGCATGTGTGTGTTTATGTGTGTATGTGTGAGAGAGAGACTGAAAATTAGTCACTTTGATTCTCTTCCAAAAAGCCATCTGAGAATCAAGAACTATGTGTTCCCCAGGCTAGCCCCAAGTCAGGCTGCTTAATTTCTGCATCTGCTTAATTCTTTCTAGACGAAGAGCTGGTTCCTATGGCACTCATAGCTCGTTGGTGGAAGCATATTGATGATTCAAAGTTGATGAAACTTTTCCAATTAGCTATATTGCTGGATGTGGCCCTTCTGGCACTATCTCTGTGTTTCTATCTCTGGCCCAGCAGATATATGATAATTGCCGGATGCATCTATGGTGGGAGGGGGAACGGCAAGACTTCAAGAGTTCTGAACAGCTGCTCCCAAGCTTGGGAAGCTAAGTGGGAAATTCCAGTTTCCTCAGAGGGTCCTGGGGTGGATTCTGATTCTTCTCATTAGGCCTATGGTCCTCAATCTGTGGTCTGTAGAGCCATTCACGGGGCTGTGTAAGTACTACTGGATTTTTAATTTTGTGTTTTCAACTTGTTAATAGTCTAAAACTAAAACATGGACAAGTTATAAAGATAAAACTTTCCTTTTGCCTAGAGACTGATATTTTCATAGACGATGACTTTCAGGATGATTTTTCCTACTAGTGGTCAACGTTTCTCAAAGTGGAGAAACACAGCATTGGGCCCTTTTCTGCAGGTAAGGAATTTCTTGGAGTGGTCTCTTTGGGACACTTGTTTATTCATTCATTCTGCAAAATATTGGCAGAGAGCCTTCCTGGTACCAGGCGTCGTTCTGGGTCCACGGGATGTATCAGTGAGTGACACAGACCAAGTTTCCTGCCCTGGTGGAGCTTATGTGTTCGTGGGTGGGGGCAAACAGACAATAATGTAATAAATAATTAGATAGCATGTTAGAAATTCATAAGTGCCATGAAAAAACAAAAGTGAAAGCAAAAGAAAAATAAACAGGGTAAGGGGATTGAGAGTGGGGGTGGTGGTGAATGGAACAGAGGTTAATTTTTACTTTTAAGCAGCATGGTCAGGGAGGGGCTCACTTTTATAAAAAGACTTGAAAAAGGTAAAGCAGCAAGTTTAGATGAGAGAACGCATTCACTCATTATCTTAGTCATCGATAGTCCTGCATCTGTGCCACAAAGGCATTCAGTGGGTCACTTGTTGGGTGGGGGGCGTGGATGTTACAATGTGGACAGAGCAGTAAGAAGCCACCTGCAGGGGGTACCCACTCTCTAGGTACGATACTTATTTACAAGTGACCCCACAGATGGTGGGGGGCTGTTCACTAATGTAAATGCAATAATAATTTTTTGCACTAAACTCAAACTGGCTGTCAGTGCTAGGGGTCATCACCTTTGGGACCAATAATCAAAATTCTAGTTAAAGCAAAAGAGGAATCCAAGGAGAAAGGGAAGAAGTGCAAGAAGCCTGAGCTGCCTGCAAGTGGATGTTAGGCCAGCATGCACCTCGCAGGGACAGTACAGCACTGTGCATTTCCTCTTGCATTCTCATGCCCTCCAACAGAGTCTTAAGCTCTTTCCTTGTCCGACATAAAGTGATAACAGAGAGTTGACGCTGTTCTGAACAACAAAAGATGCGATGACTTAATTTCTCTTCCTTTAAAAGGCAGTCACAGTCTCCTATTTAATAACAGTAAAGGAGAAACTGGACCTAGGTGACAGAACTCACAATTTACTGCACCGTTGGGGAGACAAGGAATAAAGCCATCGAGAATCAAGTGCACCACGTGGAGTTTTAATCAGTGTTGCCCGTCTGATCATGGTCACTGTGTTCTACCTAAGTCCGTCAGTCTAGGACTCCAGCTCCTCGCTCCAAATACCCACAGCTACTCCCTAGGGAGAGTATAGCTCAAGTATAACCGCAGTTCAGGTAAGCTCAGGTAAGACCATGCTCAAGAATAATCAACTTCACATTTCTGAATAGTCACCATATATGCAAAAAGAAGAATAAATATTCAGAAAACAAAATGTGTTTTAAAAAAGCTACACACGACACTTTATTTCACACTGTGTAACTAAAGAAATACTATCTCCAGGTGGGGGCTTGTCCACACCTTTGTAAACTAGCCCTTCCCTTATTACTGTTGTAGGAACATCTAGGCTCACGGCTGGATCTCTCAACAATAGATTCACGCGGCAGCAGATTCCATGGCCTCCTCCAAGGTCAGCCAGCCGAGAGCTGGACACCCACCCTGCAGGTAGGGAGCTGATTCACATTTCTCCCAGGTGGATTAGAGCTTCCCAGCACATCCAGGCTTGTCCACCATGGTGTTGTCTACATTCCTGTTCCATCTGTCCTCACATCCCTGTGACTCACACCCCCGCTCACCTGCACCTCCCCTCTTCCCCATCACTCTTCAGGGTTCCTGGGAACTGATGACTTTATCCTCATGAAATTTTACGACAGTGTGCAAGGCTCGGGAAAATCTTCAAATTTTTCCACTGATAGAATCAAAGCCCTGAAAAATGTTTCCACATACACATGTGACTCCAAACAAATAGCAAACACTAATAAAACCTAGCATTTACGGAGCACTTACCTGCTGGGCACTTATGAACATTTAGTATTGAACACTTACATGTGCTAAGTTCTGTGGATGAATTGATATCATTTAATCTTCACAACAGCCTTATTGTTATGAAAGGGGACACTGAGACCCAAAGAGGCTAACAACTTGCTAGTTAAGTAACAGCTTACGTGAACAGTGATTTGAACCCAGGACTTTGAGTCTATGTTTTTAACTACTGCATACTATTGCTATCCACTATGAACAGCATGATGTACTTACTATCACATACTTATGCAAAGTGTTAAGCCATCCATAGTAAAAGCAATAATAAGAGTTGGGGTCAGGAGACAGAGAGCTGGCTGGGCCACAGCTTCAGCTCTAATTGCTACTCTACTAGCCAAGGTCCTAGCATGAAAGCACTTGATACCCAAACCAGGTCATGTGAGGAGAGTTTAATAAGGGCTATTTAAAAAGTTGTGGTCAAGGTTTAAGAATACCAGAAGGGATGGTGCAGTGTTCTAGGGCTAGCAATAGTGAGAAGTTGTTACCATTGCCAACCTCAGGGAGCAAGGAGAGGGAGTGATTAGAGTAATCTAGAGAGAGAAAACTGTATGGAGAGGGTTTGTGTCTCAGGTACAGGGAATCAGCCAACCCATGGTACCACCACGACAAGGAGGACGTTGGTGGTAATTATCCCCCCTCCCTTTTTTCCTCCATCTGATCTCCTCCTGACCTTTGATCTCTTCCCATTGAGTCAACCCAGTTGGCAGCTAGAGAACAGGGGCACCCATGGATACAGCCTATGTGGTCAGCTTTCAGGGCAGAGAACAAGATCTTGGATCTTGAAGGATTGAGGAAAATGTGAAGGATAAACAAAATATACAGCACAGTCACCATCATGGTAAATGGGGAAAAACCTCAAACTGCCTGGGACTTGATGTCTTCATCATTATCAAAAGACAACTGGAATCACATTGCAATTTACGCTGCCTTCAAGCGCTGACATTTTTTGGTTTTATGACTCCATCCTCTATTTATTTCCCAAGAGATTTTCAGAATAATTAAAAAAATAAAGTACAAAAGATAGCCCCCACAATGCAGACTGTAGTGGTATTCTGCATCACTTCTGCACTGTGTGCTGACAAATGCATAAAAGCAGACTGTGGCTGAGGTGGGAGAGCATTTGCCCAGCCCAGAAAGTAACTGAGACATTGTTAAACAGGCTAAGAGAAAGGCTTGAGAATATGAAAATTGTCCTGACAAAGGAATTTGTGTAACGTGAAGCCCCTGCTCTCTTTCTGAAGCAAAAGGAAAGGGATACACAAGAAATGACTGCCAAGCTTATCAGCAAAACCTAAAAAGAGATGCCTTACACACACTGACTGTCTGTGTCATGACAATTCAAGTCCCGTCCCTGTGTTCACGCAAAAAACCAGTGGCTACCTGCTCTTGATCTCTGAATGTGGACATATGGCAATATGGCCTTGGTTGGAGGAATGCTGAGGGTGGGAGTGGGCAAGGGGATTGTCTCTCCCTGAATTGCATGGATCTATCTAAGTAGCCTTTATAATATGTTCCCAGGTGCTCGATGAGCTGTTCCTAGTTTTCAAGGTTTCTTGCTGGCAGAATCTTGAAAGAATGCAAAGCTTTGTCCGAATAGACACAAGACACAGCTCTTGACGAGGGCATCTGTCCTCCCCAGCTCCTGAAGATCCATTTGCTTGTTTCCAAAGGCTGAGATAACTGAAGTGTGGTGTTTTCAAGGATGTTGGAGCTTGCCCCTGGTTCCTCCTATCCCTTCTATTCAAATAAATGTAAATGAAATTGCACCACTGTAGAACGGTCCCTTGTTTTCTCTAGACTCAGGAGAAGTAATATTAACCCTTTATCAGATGTTATGATGATTTTCTCCTCAAATGAAAAGAAACCCATAGCATCTCAGGGCTCTTAAATCCAGGGAGCAATAAAGGTTCGTGTAAATGCCTGTGTTGGGGAGAGGTGAGAAGTAGAAAAGAGAGGTGGGGTATGCTCAAGGTGAACTCGTCCTGGGTCACAGATGTGCCTAGCATAGGATGGAAAGCAAAAAGGAAGTAAACAAATCAGAGGGAAATAGATGACATGGAAGTAGCGACCTATGCTGTGTGGTTGCATGTAAGAAAATAGAAAGCTTGAAATGTAGAATGGGTTGAAAAACTAACACATCCACTTACTAACTGCGTGAGCTTGGATGAGTCCTGTGCCTTTAGCTTTCTCGTTTAAAAGATGTAGCTAAGAACAATACTAATACCTACTGTGTGGGGTTGGTGTACTGATAAAATGAGATCAATTAGATAATATAAGTAAAAGTACGTTGTAAAACATAAGATGCCCTAAAATGCAAGGGATTATAATCATTCCATTTAAATTGACATGACAGCGGCATGCCATTTAAAGGCAAATGGTACACCTGAAGATTTGTCAACAAACCCAGCCACCTGCAGCAGAAGACACCAGGAGTTTCTTAAAAATCTGTTCAGCATATGAAATATCAGATACAAATAGCAAGAATAATCCACATTTAAAAAAAATTTTGTTTAATAGAATGAATCATTCCTCCTCTCTTCCTTTTTGCCTATTTTAAAAATGTCTTAACACAGATGTACCAGTGAAGGATAAAGCCAATCACACATTTTCATTAGTACACAGAGAGCCAGCCCAAATAGTTCTCTGGAGGGTGAAAAAAATGTGACGGATGTAGAGGGAGGAACTTGAAAGAGCATTTCAGCAGTAGACACAGGATGCCTGACTTAGCAGATGCTTACTGCTAATAAATCCCATTTTACATCTATTTTCACAGAATATTTTTCAGGTGATATACCTGGCAGACATCATGAAGGTAGCAAAAAGAATTCAGATCGACCACCTCATAAGAATTAGAAATTACAGTCAGTGGGAAGAACTCACGACTCCTGTAAGATAACTGCCGTGCAAAATCAGTTTCACTGCCAAATTCCTGATCTTTCCCTGGATACCCGCTGAAGGGTTAAAGCAAATACTCCAACTACTCTGTCAATTAGGAGGGATCCTTGCCAAGCCCCATCTGCATGCACATCCATCATCCTTACCCAGAGACTCCATCCCATGGAGAAAACTCGCAGACTGAGGAGAGACACCGGTGAGTCTCCATAAGAGGCGGCCTGGCTTGCAGGCAGTTGTACCAGCAACACTAATGACCAGAAGAGGTGCGCTCACCATCAGCAAAAGCTGGGAATGGGATGCACTCCCTCTTGTGTTCCCTTCCAACTACAGAAAATCACCAGCAGTCCCAGTCTGACACAGCTGAGGCCTTCTCCAGCTGGGAGGGAAAAACATCCAGGGCAATATCGGCTCCCCCCTCCTCCTTTTCTGCTCCCTTCCCTGTAGACAGACTCAGCGTGAGGTTCCTGAGGAATTAGTTGCGGGAGGACGCCTCCCCCGCTGGCAGCCAAATGCCAACCGCAAGTCCTGCCCATGTAATGTGTCTGACATTTCTGCATCTCTCTGGGTTAATGTTGTCTGACACAGACTTTTTGAGATATCTCTTAAAAAGGTTTGTGTGTGTGTGTGTGTGTGCATGCATGTGTGCACAATTTTTGTTGTTTCATGACATCATTGTGTATATTTAATTTTTTTAAACATTTATTCTCTTGGTTGCTGACACATCTCTGCTCTGGCATTTCCACTTAGGCAGAAGTAATTGGTTTCAGAAGGCTGAAAACCCTTATTTGAAACCATGTGCACATTCCTGTTGATGGATGCCATAAAATGTTCAAATATCATCTTCCCTCAAGTAAAACAAGCATTAAAATCCAGAAGGACGAAATGTGATTGACAGCATGGCATACACACATTTTAACTACCTGTTGTCAAATTATTTTAACTCACCTGTATATGAAATGGGGTCAGTTCTTTTTCTTGGTCAGTTACCTTTAGGTAGATCTTACCAAGTTTGAAAGGGATTCTCTCCCTTCCATTACTAGCGAGTACTTTCCATTTCTCATTGTTTCCTATCATGCAAAGGCCCAATTAAGCAGAGAGCTTTCTCAACATTTGCACAAGCTATAGTCTCTGACAGAGAAGAGGAAAAACAGCTATCTGTCATGTCTGGAAGTTTTCTGGAAGTCTAGTTGTAGCCTATATACCCAGAAAGTAGGTTTATTTTTTTTTCTGGTGGTGTTTTTGTTGTGATTAAAAAAAAAAAATGAATGCTATAGCATGGCTGCTGGACTGGATGACATGAATATGGTAGACAAAGAAAATTTTGCCAAGAAAAATGAACCCACCTCCAGATGGTGTGGGTAAGGCAACTGCATGGCTGTGCATAGCTATAGCAGAGTAACTGACTGGGCAGAGAGATTCAATACCAAGGATGCTGGGTGCACCTGCAGGAGGACCCCTCTGCATAAATTATGAACCATCACAGAATCCGCATGTGTTAGGCACCACAGACTGCATCACCATTGGTGAACTCTTCAGAAACCACCCAGGAAACTGAGGGTAAAATACTATCCGCAGCATCTCTATAGGATGGCCACCTAGAGGCAACATGGGATCATGGTTAAGCCTGCTGACTCGATGATAGGACTGTGTGGGTTCTAATCCCAGCTTTGCCACCTACTAACTATGATCTTAGGCAAGTGGTTTAACCATGCTGTGCCTCAGTTTCTTCATCTATAATATGGAAGTGATAACAGAAGATACCTCAAAGGATTATGATGAGGATTGAGTTAACACATGTAAAAACAACTGAATTGTTCCTTTTCACAATCAATATTATGAACAGCTAGTCTCTTCCTGATTACTCCCCTACAAAGGTCCCATTCTATTTTTGGCTACATGTTGTTGTCAGAAATTTCTTCTCCACACTGAGCCCAAATTAAGCTCCCTACGATTTCAATTGATTTACCCTGGGTCTATTAGAAAATACAGAGCCAGGATAAGTCTCATTTCTCTTCTTCTGATTTTTGAGAGAGCTGTAATGTATCCTTAAGTCTTCCTAAGACCAAGTCTTCCTAGTGTTTAGCAACTTTTCCTTATAAGGCAATTTTCCCAGATTTTTCTTCATTCTTATCACCTTTCCTGGGATGTATTCATAATTTTCAGCATCCTTAAATTGCATAAATTCAAATGGAACAGCATTTTCTGGACGCAGTCTAAGAATGCAAAATAAGGGAGACTATTGTCTTTCTTAATCCAGATATGCCATTTCTTCCATTGGGTACAGTTGAAATTAATATTCAGATAGCCACCCATCCCCAAAATGTGTGTCTCAGATACTTAGAAAAATAAAGAAGTTCTCTCTCTTTTTTATCTGACATCAGTATAAAGGGCACAGTCAAATACTCTCTTGTGTATACACCCATATAACTAAATATTTGCAATACTAGGCTAAATAAACCTTTTGAAAAATTAGCTTACAGCTCTCCTGGATGGAAATCTGTATCCAGAACTGAGTCTGCAAAACACCTAGGTAATCAGTCAGCCTAACCACCTTATTTTTCCAAAGAAGCTCAGAGAGCTTAAATGACTCGCTCAAGCATATAGGTGGAGCCCAGAGTTGAGTCAATGTGAAATCACAGGCTAGAATGTTCCCAGTGCTCCCTCCCCCACCCACCTATGACACGGCCATCTGACTGAGCATTTTTCTTGCTCATAATTCCAGTATAACCCAGCTCATTTATTTTCAAATGAGATTCACCAGTAGAGCTTGGTAGGTTTTCCATCACAGCAAATCAGGGCATTTGACTGGCTACCTGCTCTGAAATAGAGCTGCATGTAGGCATGCTCAGTGCTCACACAGCTGTTTTAAGAAGGAGTCCCAAGACCTAAAGGAGAACATTATGGAAGTCTTTCTAAAAGCAATTAATTCCAGATTTCTCAGGATCCAGGCATTGTAGCCATCTTTATTTACATAGTAATTTATGTGTCTTTGTCCGTGTTATTTACACAGCAGCAGTGTGGCCTCTAGAGAAGAGAAGACTTGTCTGTCAACCCTTCCTAGCTATACTGATTGACAGATGACCAGGAGCAAGAAATGGGGAATTCACTTACTCCACTCTAAAAGAAAATTAAAAACAAAAACAAAAACAAACCTGCTTTCTACTTTCCTGACCAAGATGTGAATATAAAATGTGTGTGTGTGCCTAGCTTTTAAAAAACAGTGGGAAAGCTACTTTTAAAGTAATCTCTTAACCTGGAAGCAGTTGTGTCTAAAATCAACATAACAACAAACACACCAAAAACAAAGCAACACAAAACAAATCTGAGACCACTCAATTCATTAAATCTTGCTCAACATATAAAAAGACATTTCCCTGATTTTCTCAGCTAAAAGTGACCTCTCCCTTTTCTTGCTTTATTTTGCTTTATTTTCAGACCACTGTCACATATTACACTGTAATAAGTCTGTGTCCTTATGGCCACTCTCTTACTAGATAGTAAATTCCCGAGGGAAAGGATGTCTTGTCATGCTATTCCCTGTTACCATGCCTTCTTGCAATGTGACAACCTCCTATCAGATCTCTCAATATCACTCTTGCTCTTCTCTCTAATCCTTCACCCTCATAGCAAAGGAAATGATGCTTTAAAAACAAATCTAGTCATTACCCTCCCTTCTTTAAAATTCTTCACTGGTTTCCTGTTTTTACAAGGTAAAGTTCATAGAGTCCAAACCTTTTTTTTTTTTTTTTGTCTTTTTCCGTGTCCGGCAACGGATCGCAACCCTCAGTGTTGCCCCCGTACCGGACCGGGGACCGGCAACGGGATCGCAACCCTCAGTGTTGCCCCCGTACAGGACCAGGGACCGGCAACGGGATCGCAACCCTCGGTGTTGCACCCGCGCCTCGCTCAGCCAGTGAGCGGGAACCGGTCTGCATGTGGGAGCAACCCTCAGTGTTGCCCCCGCACCGGGCCGGGGACCGGCAACGGGATTGCAACCCTCAGCGTCGCCCCCATGCCTCGCTCAGCCAGTGAGCGGGAACCGGTCTGCATGTGGGATCCGAACCCTCGGCGGGAGCGCTGCCGCGCTTCCCAAGCGGCGCACTATCCAGTGCGCCACCGGGCCGGCCCGAGTCCAAACCTTTTTAAGATGACCCATGAGACCTTGTAAGGTCTGGTTCTTGCCCACTTGTTACCACCCGTTTCCTCTCCCTTGCTCCCGCTGTCTGTCCCAGCAACGCTATCCTTCTTTCAGTTCCTGGAACACACCATTTTCCCTCCTAGTCCATACATACTCCTTCCCTCCCTCTTCTCCTCCTTGCTGTAGTTTCCTCCCCTATTAATCAGTTCACATTAGGGAGCCTTTCCTGACATCATATTCAAGTCAGGTCCTCCTGATGATACATGCTGTGGTCCTATCCTACTAATTGTCTTCAAGCCCTTTGCCAAACATTTCCTGATATAGTGGCGGAATATGATATAACCACACCAGAAAAAATGTTAAGTCCTAACTTCTCAGAAACCTTCTAAAGAGCCGTGCTACCTAAGGAGGAATTCTATCCCCCTCCTGGAAATGAAAAATTGGTCCTGACATATTTCTGGGGGTGGGGGGAGAAGCTACCCTATTGCTGAATCAGCCACCCACAACATTTTTATTGAGAAAAAAAGAAAAAAAAAGAAAGAAAGAAAGAAAGAAGGAAAAGCCCCAGGCTGGAATGTGTATTTTAATGGCACACTGGTTTCTTTGGTTAATGAGTTTAATATTCAGAAGAGCCCCCAGAGGTCTAGAGAGAGGATCAAAGTGTAGGTGTATTACAATTGTGTG
This sequence comes from Galeopterus variegatus, assembly GCF_000696425.1. Taxonomy (NCBI): domain Eukaryota; kingdom Metazoa; phylum Chordata; class Mammalia; order Dermoptera; family Cynocephalidae; genus Galeopterus; species Galeopterus variegatus. The sequence continues at coordinate 259,332 of NW_007726813.1, forward strand.
TTTTTAAAGTCCTGTTGGCTATCGTTGATTAAGTGCCTCTATGGTATACCAATCACCCCAGCAGAAAATGTCACATCACCACAAATGCACCATATCTGGACATACCCTCTTTAAAACCTGGCTCACAACTTCAGGAAATGCTGGGGTCAAAAGAAAAAGGATCTTATCAGGATGGTGAAGGCATTGCCCTTTGGCAAGAATTACTCAGTAGTCTGGGTCAAGGAAAATGATGTCGACTGTGAGACTGTGAGAATCATCGGTCTTCCTAACCTGTGGGTGCCCCTGGAGCCCCAATGCTGTCTCTGTAAGCAGGCTTCTATGAACAATGATGGAAACACACAAGAACATAGGGATCAAATGTCCAGGAATAAGTAGTGGCAGAGAAAGGGCAATGGGGAAATTATGTTCATTGAGCACCTATTTGGTGCCGGTTGGTCTGTTGTGGGCTTTACCCAAGATTATCATTTAATTATACTTGTCGATTGATTCCCCCCAACCTTTTTTTTGTTTTTGTTTTTGTTTTTTGTCAGCATCCTCCAAGCAGGCTGTTAACATTTCCCCTAGATAATGAACCAAGCCCACAATTCACCATCCCCCCATCATGCCTTTTCACCTTAAAAAAAATCATCTTTATTACTTTTGACAAAGTCTAAAACACCTGGTCAAAGCAAAGGGAGATTACTATTATTTTATCAGAACAGGCAGTATAGCTAGAGCTCAAGCCAGTTTGAGATCCCAAGTTCTTCCCCAACTCTCCACCCTCAAAAAAAGGCAGGGGTGTGGGGGGGGTGGGGAATCTCCTTATTAATATAATAGACATGGTTTAAGAGATTTGGAATGAACAGCCAAGATACTCATTCAAAAAATGGATTTCAAATGTCAATGCTTAGTGACTGATTGATTGGACGGTGCCTCCCTGCCCCCCGCCATGCTGACCTTGCAGATATGGGTCATGGGGCTTAGTACTGGATATACATACTCAGCCTAGCATACGTTTCTCTCTCTTTCCTTTGAACTTTTATTCCTTTATGTTCATCTTATTATGGATATCTGAACATCCTTTTTTCTTTTTTTTAAATTTTAATTTATTTTTAATTGCATGTATTAGTGGGGTACAGTGTGTTGTTTCAATACATGCATATACTGCACTTTTATTTTTTTCTTATCCTACTAAAGTTTAAGTCTTTTTAAGGGAGGAATCGCATCCTATTTATCATTCTGTTCCTGTCAGTTCTTAGTATAATGCTTTGCACAGACTTTGTCCTAAATAATAATATTTTTTTACTTTTCACTTTCTCCACTATTATGGTAAAAGTGATACTCAATTATTCCTACAGATATGTAATGAAATCAGTATAACAGTATTATTATGTTTGATTTCTTTTAAAAATAAAGATACATAACAAAAATGTTAATTGTTCTTATTTTAATTAAAAAAAGCAGCTTTTAAAGATAGAAATTTTTTTGCACATCAACACCTTTAATATGGGTCAATGAAACTTAGTGGAATTATAAAAGCTTCTCGATTTAGCCAACGTATGGAGTGGGGGCAATTTTATATGCTTTTTTTTTTTTTTTTTACCAATGAAGAAAATTAAAGAAAACTGTGAAATTGACTGATGGGAAAATTTTTTGTTAATGACTACAGGCAATCAGAAGGAAAATGGAAACCTAATTCTTCAGTAGGAAGTGCTACAGGATAGCATATTTTCAAAAAGCAAATTTGATGGGATGTGGAAATTATGAAAGGTAAAACTAGACTTTATCCTAGAAATCTTTCAGGAAAAATGATCACTTAACTAAAGGTTTCTGACAACTGGAAAGTAACAAGAATTAAGCAGAGAAGCTTCATAAAAAACTGTGTGAAGAACTAAGAAAATACAAAGAGAAGGAGCTGAAATAAAATCCAGTATGTCATGTAAGGTAATAAAAAACAAAGATAAGAACAGGAAAATACACTTATTTATTCCAAGAAATTCCAGAACTAAGATTATCTACTGTTTTCTAATTCATAAAATCACTGGAAAAAAAAAGTCATAGGATACTGTTGACATTGAAGACAAAATCTACAGCAAGTAATAAAAAAAGCAAATTCAGTCCTTAGTTCCTTCAAATAAAAGTGATGGTATTTTTTTCCCCCAGAGGGAAGACATACCAACATCCCCACAATAAAATGACTCAGGCTCAATCAATGTTACTGAAATTTGGCAAAAGTATTCACATTTCAGTTAAGTACGAGCTTGAGGTATTACAGCCCAGAGGCATATCTTTAAAAAAGTTATAGGGGAACATAAATAGATTTTTAGAATAGAAATGGCTCTTTCAGCATAGGTTAATGGAAGATATGTTATCACTAACGTGGGCTAGAAAAATGGAGAATTGATATATTAGGTTACCTAGCCTCGATAGAGAAATTGGAGAAATTTCCAATCTTTACGGAAGATTTGCAGAATATTTAAAAAGGAAACAGAAGGAGGGGCTTTCCATTTAGAAATGTGTCTGTTTCTCTCCCTCCTTCCTGCCAGTCCCCTACTCTAAGTAACCAGGATATATCACTTTCTCCCTGTGAATTCTTCCTCCACACATTGGCTTGAGAGGTTCTGTTTTTATTTTTGTTTGGCTTTGTTATTTTTTGTTTTAATGCAAAGCTGAGCAATAGCCCATCCCTATCTGCTCCTGACAGATATGCAGATGTAAGTGTCTCCTTGAAATACTCTGTTTCTTCATAGCACTTAACACAATTTCAATGTTTATCTCTTTATTTAATATTCATCTTCTCCATAAAATTGTAAGCTCCAGGAGGGCAGAGAACTCCATTTTGCTCCATGCTAAAAGCCTTGCACTGTACCTGGATCTACATATTTAATAAAGATTTATGTAATGCATGAATGAAAAAAACTACAAACCTCAAAGATTTTATATTTACATATATATATATGTACATATGTAAAACTTAAGATTACCTAATTATTACTACCTGGGAAAGAAACAAACAAAAAAATCAACTGTCTTAAATAGTGTTAACATTTGCTGAATGTTTCCACAGATTTTTCTCCCTCTCCCTCTTAGTGATTTAGCTCCCCCGTGTCTGCATAACTCAAGAAAGAAATAGGCAGGTGCTATCTAAGTTGTGAGTGGTCTGAGTGTCAACTCAGGTTTTCAAATAATCAAAGCTCTCATTACATATGCAGTTGGTTCCACGTAATTTACATGTGTGTATAAGTGGCAGTTAAGAGGTTTATTAGAAAACACGTCCATACAAAGAAATGTATGTGAATGCTCACAGCAGTGTAACAGCCCCAAACTGGAAACAACCCAAATGTCCACCAGCTAGTGGATAAAGAGTGTGGCATGCCTGTGTCAATGGAATATTATTCCACAGTAAAAATGAATGGACTACTGATACATGCTACAACATGATGAACCTCAAAAACATCATGCTACCTATTATATAATTCCACTGATAAGCAATGCCCAGAAAAGGCACATTTATAGCCAAAAAGTAGATCAGTGTTGGCCTAGGGCTGGGGCAGTGGGGGGGGTGG
>NW_007726813.1:263220-290164 GCF_000696425.1 Galeopterus variegatus
GTGGGGTGGGGGGTGGGGGGTGGAAACAGAGATGAACAGCAAATGGGCAGTAGAGAATTGTTGGATGGTACGCATGTACTAAAAATACAGGATGTTGATGGCTGCACAACTCTATAAATTGACTAAAAAATGTAGAATTGTATTTTATGGTATGTGAATTATACTTCAACAATGCTGGGTTTCTCTTTTAAAGGTCTAATAGAATGCTGAGGGAAACTCTGGTAGTAAGAAATCTGCCTATATTTCGTATTGGGAGAAGTGTCTGAAAGCCGGAGATGGCACTGTATGGCAGCTGGTACCAGGGTGCTGGCTTCCCTGGGCAGTGATGGCATAGCTGGCATCCTCGTGAAGCTCTTGGGAAATACCCTGCTTCTTTCACACAATTGGCAGCAAGCCAGAATTATATGAGATGACTCGTGCAGCCAATGTCCCGGGAACTGCTGGCCTGGGAAATGTTGTCTCCCTCAGGGACAGCCAAAGAGCTGCCACCCAGACTACTTTAAAATGAGAAATGTTTGTGCTTCACAATCCCAGTTTTTAGCTTCACTGTCCTTTCATCTCATTGTAATTCTTTTCTAACAGTCAGGCACCTAATTCGAGAAGAATTTGTATGACCTGCTATTCTGATGAGAATCTATACAGGGGATGTTGGTTGTTTCCTGTCTAGAAATTTTATTCAAAGAGAGATAAGGAGATGTTGACACTCAGTGCTCAGTGTCACTCAGAGACTAAAAGGTACCTGGAAGACCATCCGTCAGCCACAAACATACAAGTTCCAATAAAAAGGGAATAATTGACATATTAAAATCTATAGGTCCTAGGAGGATACTAAACCCATCACATTTTTTTTTAAAGAGAGAGACAGAGAAAGCACAATTCATCAATTAAAACCTGCCATTTCCCCGAAGCTGTCAGCTGCAGAGCGGCTGCCAGAAGTCCCTCATCTCCGAGGGTGTTGAAAATGAGCACCTGGGGCAGCCGGAGCTATTAGTAGGTGGAAGGAACGATATAAAATGTCACAATGCACCTTTCCAAATAAAAACGTGTCCAGACTTCTCCAAGAGGGAAGCAAGAGAGGAAAATGGCCCAAAGTCCTAAAAAATTACTGCACTTTCTTTTTTCTGAACTCCTACTATATATCATAAGAGGGAGCTTGTCACTTCCAAGCTGTCTGGCCTCTCTCTGTGCCGTTCTGAGAGTCCCATAACTCACTCGTGGCTAGGAGGGTCATCTTGCTTCATTCTTTTCACAACAGGGGCCACAGAGGCATTGTTCCTGTTCCAACAAGGAGAGGTGATGGGCAGAAGGTGTTGACTGTCACCAAGGTACAGCAGTGAGGAAGAACAGGGATCTCCAGACACTTTTTCTTCTCCTGCCTGATGCCCAGTGCAGATAGGCAGAAGGAACTTGGGACCCTGAATTCATGAGAGCTTAGCAGGTATGCTCGGATCTCTGAATATGTATCTAGATAGACTTCAGAATAATCACCATGAATTTGTTTTTTGCATGATGATTTATAATAAAGCTGAATGAACAAATTCTATCTCCGGAGAAAATAAGTTTCAGTTCCTGCTGATTTCCAGATTTTAACCTTGAAATTCAAAAGCCGAGTGATCACAGCCAAGTCACTTAACCGCCATAGACATCAATTCCTCCAATTGTAAAATAAGAGACGCCAACATAATGATTATTCAAGCTCACTTCTAGTTTTAAAATTCCTGGATTCTATCAATGAGGTAAGAATTTTGCCCCTGGAACAGACTCAGGAATGCTCTCCATGAGCGATAAGGTCAGTAATCACCGCTTCAGTAGAGGCTGATGAAAAGATTGACTTTTTCTTTTTTCTTCTTTTTAATCGCAAAGGTTTCTCTATTTCCCTCCAACCACACCATCAAGCTTATAGTTGCTCTAATTTAACTTTATTACTTTTTTTGTCTTGTCAATAAGAGCATAATGATGTCCTTAAAGAAAAGGACAGCTTCTTTTTTCTCTCTTTGAGGTTTATTTCAAACAATTTTCTTTCTTCCTAATGAGGCTGATCCATGTTTGTATCTGCATATCGCGCTCTCTTAACGGGAAGGGCTTCAAACACAGGGAAGAAAAAGACAAGATCGCTTTTTGAAACGTACTTATTTACTTATTTTTTTGCTAGCCTTTTTGTCAGTTCAAATAGTTACCTTAAACATCACTGAAGAACCACGGTCTCTTCGCAAAGCAGTGCGTTTTGAGGATGAGACCTCTTTTTGTCTTTCTGTAAAGGTCTTGCCCAGACATTCAGCACGCCCACTCTGCCCCTCCTTCTGAGGCCCTCAGTCTCGGTGTTTTCCTCCGCAAACAGTGGGGGCCAAACAGCTTTAAAGCTTTTTGATCAGGTGTCATGCGGGGAGACATTATGCATTAACTGGCATATTGGAACTACCACTGAGGCACCATTAGACAACAACTATTGGACTTTTAAACTCCAGCCTCAGCTTTCCCCCCATAAGTGTACTCCCAGGCCTTATGCTAAGAGACAAAAAGCAACCATATGAGGGTGTTTTTTTTCTTTTTGTTCTTCAGTGTTGAGAGAAATCCAAGGATTTGGACTGCTATAAAATATGGTGGCTCAGAATGGTTGTCACATTCTAATGACCCAGTTGGCAAATGCGGATCAACAGGGGAACATGGATACTTACATCTGCAAACATGATTTCCTTTAGTCCACTGCCTCCTTCCTTTTTCTTACCTGGTTCCTCCTCACTAGTTCACTCAACAGAACCTCTCTCTTAATTTCATTTGATTTGAGAACTTTAATAGGGCTCTGATAGTAGCTGCTAACATGCCAGCCACACAGACACACACGTAGCAAGCAAAAGTGACAGTATTGGGTAAAGAACTTTAGAAGTCAGGAATCTTCTAAAGAACCTTAGAAGTCAGCTATTTCCTAATAGCTTTCTGACTTTATAACTTTGAACTTCCATTTTTTTTTTTAATACTATGAAGAGGTTGGGTTAAATATTGTGAAAGTTTCATCCATGTCTAAATTCCATGGTAGGTAGAATAGAAATAAAAATGAAGGTTAAGGGCACAGTGAAGCAAATTGATTTGGCTAGAAACAAGGGAATTATTAGAGAAACGTGGGAATAAATTAGAGTGAAGTTCAGATTATAAAGAGTTTCAAAAGCTCAGCACAAGAAAACTCTAGGCCCAAAATGAAGTTAATTTAGGTTCCTGAAGAAGAAGCAGAATGATTTTTTTTTTTTTTTTTTTGTCTTTTTCCGTGTCCGGCAACGGATCGCAACCCTCAGTGTCGCCCCTGTACTGGACCGGGACCGGCAATGGGATCGCAGCCCTCGGTGTTGCTCCCGTGCCTCTCTCAGCCAGTGAGCGGGAACCGGTCTGTATGTGGGATCCGAACCCTCGGTGGGAGCGCCGCCGCGCTTCCCAAGCGGTGCACTACAGCAGTGCGCCACCGGGCCAGCCCAGAAGCAGAATGATTAATTGCTGCTTAGGATATTTAGTTTTGTAATAATCTGTGAGATATAGTTAGGAGATTGTCATTGAAAAGGGGGGGCTTGATGTGATGAAGAACTGTAGCCTGGGTGGGGCAGGATTCTGGGAGTGGTGTTCATTCATTGTTCTTTTACCTAATTAAAACAGAAAAGTGTATCTCTAAATTCTATGAGAGCCAGGGCCCTATTTATTCACTGACTTAGCACAATGTCTGGAAATAATAACAGGTGCTGAGTTAATGAATGCATGATTGTTTAATTTTATAGAAAGTGACCAAACTCCTTTTTGGTATATTGGGAATTAGGGACTGAAGATAGTGAAGAGTCAGTGAGGTCTGATTTTTTTCTTCTCAAGAGACGGGAAGATGGGGGGGATACACTGACAAGGCCATTGAGAAGGCAGACTGCGTTGCTGAGCCAGAAGTAATGATCATATTTTAGTGATCATTAACAGAATCTGAAAAGGAGGAGAGATGCTATGATCAGGTGGCATCCATCCCTGGACATGTAGACCTGGGAGGGACTTGTGTAGAAGCGGTAGCTGAAGCCTTTGTGGGCAGTGCAAGCAGGCTTGCTGCAACAAGACTACTTCTCAAAGACCACCCGGGCTCGGGAACTCTGAAAGAACTACAAACTTAACAGCTGACACCTGAACCAACATGGAGATTGCTTCACTTTTTGGAGATCATTAATTGTCTGTTCCTCTTTAATTCATCCTTCCTTAACCATGTTCTCCTAAATCTACTCTGAAATCAAATATTGATTGAGTATCTAATCTATGACAGGCACAGTTAGAGATGCTGGAGAAAACAGGGGCCACAGCATAAAGTTCCCAGCCTTCATGGAGCTTACTTTTGACAGTAAGAAAGTTCAGAAGGTTAAGAAGAAAGGAGAATAGCACAGTGGAAAAAATAGTGATGGGGTAGAGGTGGTGAAATCACTTCAACTTCAGGGAAGGCTTCTTTAGGGAGGTGACATTTGAGCTCAGATGGAGCTTCTCAGATTGATGAGAAGGACACCGGACAGCTATAGAGAAACAGCCAGTGCTGAGCATCTCAGATGGGAATGAGCTTGGCCTGTTTGCAGGGGCTGGAGCACAGGAGAGAAAGGGGGCCATGGGGACTGATGAGGTCAAAGAGGGATGTAGGAATCACCAAGGGGGGATTAAGAAACAGGTTAGGGATATATTTTCTCAGTAAGAAAAAAAAAATCAAGATTGTCCTGATCTTTAATCTTGAAGAATAAAGCAGAGAAAGCCAACTTCTGTTTAAGCTATATCAGGTCCTTTTTATGGGTCCTTAGGTCCAGTAACTGAGGCTAAAGGGTTGTTCTTATCTTGGTAGCATTCCCATTGTGTTTGCACAGGTAAGATAGGGGTCAAGGAGGACACGGAATAGAAAAGAACTAAGAGAGTGGTATGGCATTGTTTCTCAAAGATTGGCTGAGCCAAGGTATAAAGCCACTGGAAACAGCAATGGGAAATCCCAGCAGAAAAAGAATTGAATTTATACAGAAAGGGAGATCGAAGGAACATAGCATCCACAAAATGTCAATTGACGGTGTAATCCAAGTGCAGACAGGAGGAGCATTCTATGGGTTGCGGGTGTGCAAGATTTCCCACGTCCCATTCAGTGTATCCCAGAAGCCACTGTCTTATGCTGAAATGCAAATGGCCCTGATTTTCTGAGATCACAATTATTTGGGCACATTTCTACATTCATGTTTTCATAACCCGATATAACCGGGTAAATGAAGAGAAGGCAGTAACTGGAAAGGCAAAAAAAGCATACGGATTTGGAAAGTCATTGTCGATTCAGAGAGGTGATTTCTTGGGCAAAGGGGCGGTAAATGAAAATGGAAGAACATATGCAAATCCAAACAGAGGCAGCTACTGCCTGCTTTTGGAGTGCAGAGAGCAAGCTGGCAGGCATTTGCACCAGCACAAGTCTCTAATGAAACATTTCAGAAACCCCTGCATCGGCTAATTACCCTAAGGATTTTATTTTGGTAGCATCTGTAGCAAGTTCTTACACAGAAAAACAACTATTTCCAGAAGGTAACAAGGGGAGGAGAGGTGACAAATAATTAGTTATCACACATTGCTGGAGGACTATCCTGGAGGTGGGCAGAAAATTCTACATGTTTCTACTGTGTCATTCCACTGCTCAAGATAATGTCTCAACTAAGCACTTGAGACAGGAAAGAATAGGAAATATCAGTGGAATAGAATGTAAAGAGCAATCCTTTGCGGGGTTTTACAAGTTACATATTCTGAGCTTTGAGGCAGGTTGGCAGGGGAATCAAGGTTCAACTACTAGTTTTGTGGAAATATCATGGTCTTTACTGCTGCCCTGACCACTGTATTCGCTAAAGTCAGTCTTCACCAAGATAGAGGAAGACGGATGCAAGGCAGCAAAGAGTTGGCCCCAGTTAGCAAGATGGGAATCAGGAGCATCACTGGCTTTGCTCCCATTGAGGGGGTTGTTTATTGCTTCCTAGGGTAGAAATGTTTGCTTCCCCAGGACTCTGACTTACATGTAACTGGAATTCCACTAAGGAAAAAACCAAGATAGACTTTGGGTCCCTGCTTTCTCTTCATGAGTCTTGGAGAAAAGAGAATTACTGGAGGTTACCACTCTTAGTCAAACAAAAGAGCCATAAGGAATATTTCCATTCTGGCCTGTTTTTCACAAAATCATAGGAGTGACCCAATGATTCCAACCTTTTCATTTTTTAGATTAAAGAACTGAGGCCCAGAAATAGAAATAGACTAGCGCTGAATTACAGAGCTAATCTATGACCCTAGCTGTAGCTAGAATACCATTCCTGGCCTGCTGGCTGTAAAGCCACCCTGTCCTTTCCTACTCAAGGCAGCATATGAGGGGAGTGATACTGTCACAAGGGCTAACCTTAACTCATCTTAAGGTAATATCTACGCACATTATCCTCGAATTTCTCCACTTTAATATGAACAAATTTTTCTGTGATATACTTCATTCTGTTTCTAGCACTCCTGTTATGGACTAAATTGTGTCCCCACAACCTTGTAATTCATATGTTGAAGCCCTAATCACCAGCACCTCAGAATGTGACTATCTTTGGAAATAAGATCTTTAAATAGGTGATGAAGTTAAAATGAGGCCTTTAGGTTGGACCCTAATCCAACCTGACTGGTGTCCTTATAAAAAGATGAAATTTGGGCACATAGAGAGACACCAGGGGGATATGTGCACACATAGGAAAGACCATGTAAGAACACAGTGAGAAGGCAGCCATTTACAAGCCAAGGAGAGAGGCCTCAAGAGAAACCAAACCTGCCAACACTGTGGTCCTGGATTTCCAGCCTGCAGAACTGTGAAATATAAGTTTCTGTTGTTTAAGCCACCCAGCTTGTGGAATTCTGTTATGGCAACTCTAGGAAATGAATACAATCCCTTTAAATAAATATTTGTTCAGCTCTTACTCCATGCCAGATCTGTTCAAGACATTTGGGGCTACAAAGATGAAGAATCCACATTTTCTGAGTGCCTTCATAGGAATTACAGTCTTGCAAGGGAGAAAGACATCCAACAAATTATTTCACTAATAATTGTTTAATTAGACTTGCAATAAGTCTTCCAAAAGCACATCATATAGCTTGAGAAGTCACTCTTCTAGGAGGTGAGAGGGCATCCAAAGTGTGAGAAAGCAGGTCTAACACATGTAAGCTCAAACCCAACATAGCACTCTGTGTTCTAATAGCCCCAAATGCTACTTCCTTGTTATGTAAACAGTTAGAACCTTACACAGCCAGAAACTTCACCTTGCTATTGCTTTGCGAGAAATTAAGCAGTCATGCACAGCAATCTGTCTTCTGAGTTACGAATCCACTGCCACCCAGGCATGTGCCCGAGTGCCAGGAACCCTGTAGGTGCTCAGCGAATGCTGAAAACAAGAACAAAACAAGTATCAGAATGAAAAAAAGGAAGCAAATTACAGTCAAGAGTTTAGAATGGAAGGTTTGATTAACAACAGCAGCCACAACAGCTGGGCCAAGTTTGGCTTCCCTTTGACCTCAGAGTGATATGGATCAGCTTAGTGCCCCACGGAACTGTCTGGAAAAGAATCTTGTGCCTCACAGGCCACCCCATTCATTTTTACAAGGTCTCCCTTCAGCAGAGTTCTCATTTTGTCTTATTTTTGCTTGTGTCCTAAAGTGATACAAAGAACTCTGATAGGGCAGGGAAAATTACTTTGAGTCTTTACTAAATGCTGCTGGTAGTCCTTCTGCAGGGGCAGCACTACATCGAGAGCCCCAAACAATCCTGAATTCCTGTAGCTGTGACTGCAGAGCTCCTAATTATGTACAGCCTTGATGTATCATCTGGCTGCCTCCTGCTTGCATGTCTGGACTCCCCAGCATGATTGCAGACCCCCAGAGGGCTGCATACCCCACAGGACTGGACCCTCAGCAGGAGCACATTAAATACTTGTTGAGTTGAAATGAAGGAGAAGATTGCCTGTAACTGGCAGTTTCCCAGCTGGGTTCTCTCTTCCTAGGAGGTACCAGCATGGACCTTCCAAAGCAGCAGCCAAACAGTTAAGCCTCTGCCAGAAGACAAATTTTGGACTCGCAGGCTGGGGCAGCGGCTCTTCCGAGCAGGCACCGCTCAGTAGCCGCCGGCGCTCTGTGACAGGCATGTTCTGATCAGAGGAAAGACACTTCCCACCTCCCAGGGAAACGTGGGGATGAGCAGCCTGCCTCTGTACGAACCACAGAACCTTTGCGGGGGCTCAGAGGATGAGTTGGGCAACGAGATGATGATCACTTTAGGCTCGTCCATTTAAAACGCTTTAACGTACTGGCTTTTGAAACTGGCTAAGTACCCGTAGGTTAACTAATGAACTTAAAAATAGGACATGATCGGGAGCGACAGGAGTTGTCTTTCAGGAAGGCAGAAAGATCTGAATCCCAATCCCAGGTGTGACACGGACTGCTTCTATGGCCTTGGGCAAATCTCATAAACTCTGCCCCATTTTCGCTACCATTTAGTAGGAAGACTTGTGTTTATCTGCAGCACAGAGGTTTAAGCAGCCAAGTTCACTGTGGCTGGAGAAGACAGGCTTCCCCATCAGAACCGTGGAGCGGGGCTGTTTCAGCCCCATGTTCGGGTGTTCCTTTTGGCATCCCTCTCAGCCTCAAGGTCTTCAGACAGGAGCCAGACTCCTCTGGTTGCCACTGGGGTGCCCTCGACAAGCAGCATGAATTTCAGAGGCTGCTACCTCTTTTCATGCCTCTCTTAAGCACCTCTGGAGTTTCTGTCCCTAGCCTTGCTTCTCTACAGGTTCTGGATGTTAACCCAATAGATTTATTAGAGCAGCGTTTTTAAGATTTCATAATGGCTTTATGTTATTTTCTCAAAGCAGATAGCATCTTTTACTGTGATCTTAAATACCTTAACCCAAAGAAGGGAGTGACACAGGATTTGTAAACTGGTTTGCCAAAACTGATAATTTGGGGTATGTTGTATTTTGGGCCTGTATAAAATCACTGACTATATAGACAAATGGTTCTTCCTGTTCAAATTCCTTTTGGTTAGGAGCAGACATTCTATAAATGGGTATTTCTAAGTTCCTTCAGTAACATTCATCAAATTTGTAAGACTTAACTTTTTCCTCCTTTCCTTCCCCAGTAGATCGTAAGCACCACGAGCCCAATCTTGATCTTGCCGCTGCCTGGATTTAGGAAGGTACTTCAAAAGGTTCATGGAATGGAATTGAAAGATAATTTGTATATTTCCATGAACTTTTTATTTGTTTGGCAGCTGGTGGGTACTAGGATTCAACCCTCCACCTTGGTGTTATCAGCACCACACTCTTAACCAACTGAGCTGGCTGGCCTATTTCCAAGAACTTTTTGAAGTACCCTTCTATTCAGGCAGCCAGTGAATCATTGTTGAATTGATATGGACTGCTCATGGAACTTTCTTGGTTAATAGTTCTCCCACCAAGTCCAATTCTCCTTTTATTTTATTTTTTCTTTTTTGTGACCGGTAAGGGGATCGCAACCCTTGGCTTGGTGTCGCCCTCACCACGCTCAGCCAGTGAGCGCACCGGCCATCCCTATATAGGATCCGAACCCGCAGCGGGAGCACCGCTGCGCTCCCAGCGCTGCACTCTCCTGAGTGAGCCATGGGGTGGGCCCCCAATCCTCCTTTTAAAGAATATGCTAAGTATGTAATTTTATGTCTATTTTTGGAATACTGAAATTACCTCAGGTATTCCTTTGTAGTTTTGGTCATCCATAGAACCAGTGGGAAAGATTAATTATTATAAATATTATAACAAATTGGACCATAATTTTCAGACACATTGGATGTGGCTGCCTGACATACAACTATACAAGTGACATGGAACTTTAAAGGAATTATTTGCTTGTTATCATCTTTCTCTTTATATATAGTTATTTGCTATTCCTGCAGGGCGCCAAAAAGGGCCAGACGCACAATGGATGCCCCTGGTTAATTCATCTACACCACTCTAAATATCTAGATACTTGGATATTTGGAGACCCTGTTTGATTGGCACTTTGAATTTTCATCAAGATAACCGAATGCCAATTAGACTCAAACAGAGTGAATCAGTTTCCCACCAGTTTTGCGTGGTTAAAAATTGGGTATGTATAGTGTGGAGAAAGAGAGATGAAAGGAAGCGGGGAGAGGCAGCAAGAGACACGTGGCGCGTGAACAGAATTGATTTGTGCAATCACCTCTGCTGTGCAAGATCTTCTCTGCCCTACAAAAGAGGGCAGTAGGTTGAGCTCAGTGTTTAATTGCCCCTGTATTCTTAAGGGTGCAGTATAGATTATGCTAATCATCCCACTTAAATAATTCAGACCACGGTATTGAAAGCTGCAGAGCCACTCCAAATCATGCAGATAGAACACACCGACAAATTATGGCATCATATATGAATGGTATCTGTTTGGCACGAGAAGGATGAAATAGAGCAGCATTTTCTTTCTCCAGCCTAGTTGTTATTAACTATTATTTATTGATACTTATCTAAAAGATGCAACCTTTTTGCTTGCTTTTTAGATTTTAACTACTGATTGCTCACAATTATTTCTAGAAATGGATGAATATTTCTCATACTGTTTTCTAAAAGGGCCTTCGAGATGATATAGGTCCTCTTGTGTGAGTCCTCACAAGTTAGCTCTACCAGATCTTAAAAATGAGATGAGGGATTAGGTAGCAAGGAAAATAAGAAGACCTATGACCAGAACCCCAAAGGGCCGTGAATACCATCACCCACCTGTTCATCAGACGCTTGCTTCCATCTGCATTTTTATTTGACACTTTAATCTGTTCCCCACAAGTGTTTCCTGAATTATAGAAAATCCCCAAATCCTGTCAGCACAAAGTGGGAAGAAGACCCCTCCAGAACAATACACCAAGTGTGAGGCAGTTAAAGTTTTGTTTAAAGTCAAACAAAACAGGGATCAAGTTCTCACTCCATCCCTTACTATGTATGAGATGCGACCTTGGGCAAGTTTCTCTCTGAATTTTGTTTTCCCCATATACAAAATGGGGAGAAAGATCATACCTTCCCTGCTGTTTCTGTGGAGTGAATGTATGTGGAGTGGATGGAACACACACAGTCAGTACACGGTGGCCACTTCGATTAAGATATCCTGGGATTCTTGTTGAACAGCTGGGCAGCAGAGTCTGAAATGCCGATTTTGTGAAAACTTGGATAGTTTTCTGGTCTTAGGCAGAGAACCATATGCCCTTCTGTTTAAAAGAAATCAATACACTTGCATTAGCAGCTACATAGGTAAACATATGTAAATCAGGTCATCAGCTTATTAAAAGCTGGACTTCAGAAGTCACGGGATGGGTATTCTGGTTTAAGCCTTACTCCTATTTGTGTGATCTCAGGAAAGCCTCTTAACTCCTTCGGATCACAGTTTTTCTTGTATGTAAAACAGCAGCTTTGGAACAGAGGTAGTGGTATGCTAGTATTGACTACCATAGGCTTGAGGGCTCTAATTGTTAATATCTCGTTCACATGTAGTGTCATATCAATAGCTTGAAACTGGACATAGTGAGAATATTTATCCCATGGAAATCAAATCATCAAATGCTACAAACTAGTCTCCATTCACACCTCCAGAGCCTGTTGTTAACCATTACCAGCACAGCATCAACTAGAGATTCTATCAGAACTAACCACATCGAATTCCTTGATCTCGTACTACATGTACGTGGCTTGCAGTTTTATAATAGTATCAGGTGACTGAAAAAAAACATGGCTGATTAAATGGCAGAGTAAGTGGTTTTTTCCAGTTAGTATCTTTTGTTTGTAAGCAACAGAAAACCCAATTCAATGGGCTTGATTAATAAAGGAAAATTTATTGGGTTATAACACTGGACAACCTAGAAATAGGACAGGCTTTAGAGATGGCTTAATTCAAAGGTTTAGACCTCTACTGACATTTCTCTGAGATTCTTTTAGCTCTGTATATGAGGGTCTGAGAGTCTCAACCTAAATCTGTGGTTCCTCTCTGCAGCCCCAAGCAGAGCCTATTGGCAAGTGGGGGGGGGGGGGGTTGGGGGGACTGAGATATGGGTGGGGGGGGGGGGGGAAGGGGGGGGGGGGGGTGGTTGAGGGGACTGAGATATGGATGGTATGGGAGGTGACAGAGAGTGGGTGACCGACAGATGCCTAACATGGCATGGGAACAGCCTTTCTCTTGGACACCAGCAAGACAATGTGAGGACGCAAAGTGAGGAGATGCCAGGGTTAGAGAAAACAGAAAATTATGTTGCCCTTTCTGCTCCAGAAAAATATTGCCTGATGGGAAAACAAGAATCCAGTGTCAAAAAATTCAGACTAATGGAGAGTTTTTTCTATCAACCATGCGCCCTACACGTCACTTCTTAATGAAACGTGAGGACATGGCATTGTTAATATGTTCAGCTACCTGTAACCTTATATATCCAAACATGAACGAGGAGGCATCTTCATTATCAGGGCTTCACATTTCAGTATCAGTTTGTCATAGCTGGCACATCTGCAGCCTGTTTGTACATGGGGAAGATTGGTTCAGAGCTTCCCCATCAATGATGGAATAACATTTTCTTGGAAACTTGAACCGTGTCATCTGTCTCTGTCAGAAAATTGTCCATGCACAATAAAGCGAGGTGTCACTACATGTCACTAATGAGAAATTTTCTTGTCCTCCCAACACTTCCAGCCGGGACCCAATAAGAGATTGGCAGAAGAGGTTCTGATACACAACCTAAAAGCTCAATAGAATTCAAAAAAACAAAGTCTAGGCCATTTGGCAGCAAGAAAAAAATGTTTTCTTATCATCTCTTAAGTGTTCTTGAAAACAGTGTATCCAGTTCTCCCCCCTACCCCCCATAATTGATCTTAAATCTCATCACACTGACTAAACAGGGCCCTAAGTATAAATTTTACACTTTCCAAACCCTCAGATGCACTTAAGTTTTACATAATGGACATTACATTCACAAGAGTAACATTTCTCCCTGGATTGCTTAAAAAAAAAGTCCAAAAGAAATCTAATTAAAATAAGCACAAGCACGGTAATGGCCTAGTGATTTTTATATAGCCTGTTTCTGGCAGTACTCCTAGGTGTTGGTAATGACCATTGGAAGGAAAACTAAATACAAAAATATCTTACCTACTTGGAATTCAACTATCAAACAATTTTGTGGAATCAGAGCTCAGTCTGAAGGCATGAAGCGAGTTTTAAAAGTGACCTCTAAGTAGTCAAAATAGATGTCACAAAGTCAGTGACACAAAATAAGTGATGGCTTTTTATTCCTCAGGGGAAGAAAGTCCTCATTTATATTCTGTTTAATCTTTTTTGCTCACAATATTATCACGTATGGCTATCCGACTTCCAAATCAGAAAAAATTAGTAGTCATTTAGAAAAAGAAAGAGGAAATGCTATTACCAGATATGCTATAACAGGAGTGTAAAGTGACAATCATTTATTCATTTAACAAATATTTAATGAGCACCTACTATTCACCAGGCATTGTGACAAGGTAACAGCATGAAAGCAACTGATGAGAAGGCAATACTATAAAAAAAAAAGACAAAAAAACTCATTAAACTCAGTAGTCTGGGACCATTTAGGAAGCAAACCTTAAATATCTCGAAAAAGCTCTGAGAAATTGATGCCTTTAGTGACTACTCAGAGTCCACAAAGAGAGATTCAATTATACCAAATACAACTAGGAAGGCAGAAACAAAATAGTATATTTTCAAGTGATAAAATAGATTAAATAACAAAATGTTTTTGTTCTGAAGAAAACTAATCTACAACAGAACATCTTTCTTCCTGAAGGTCTGGAGGACTGAGATTTACCCTATCCTGACTGGATTCAACCAATGAAAAGTTCAGAGTAAGATAAACATCAAAAAATGTCCTGGTTTAGATTTCAAAAAGCTGGATAAACGATCATGCACTTGATAGAAGATGTTATCAGAACCCAGGCCAGAAAAACCTCATTCAGCAGGTGCCAGCAAATTTCAGCTCCATGCAATGCCTGGAACTACCTCTGTAACATAAACAAATATCTTCCATCTTGCTCAAAACTCACTGATGTCACTAAAAATTGAACTCTTTCCCATAGAAATAGAAAAAAAAATTGTCTGAATGGTAAAAACCCATTTTAGTCAACAGGTATAGGGTTTTTATCTGATATTTTTATATCAAAAGTGAAAGATTATTTGCATCTTCCAAGGGTGAGATAATCAAGTACATATTGCCGTGGTTCATGGAAACTAGGGATATTTTTGTATCAAAAGAATCCTTGCATCCATACAGAAATCAGAGTGAAACCAGGTGGCTTCCGGGTGGTATTTCCACAGTGTATGGAGTGCCTGTAACTGAGCAGACAACTTCACTGTGAGAAGCATGACGTTGAAACTGTTAGAAATCGAAGCATATTGGTACGCTTATTATTCTGCAGTTCATACTGCATGCATTTAGTAAAAGACAGGATAAATGTAATAGCCAGTTTGGTGAATTCCTTTGGGGAAAATATGAGTTGAGTCTGTGTTAAGATATGAGAGGTTATGTCACTAATTTTCAGTTCCAGCAATAAAAAAAGTCAGCTTTTGTTCACAAATGATTGGATTAATAAAATCAACACTTTTCACATCAGCCTTAAGAAGTCCATGGAATAAACCCAAAACATCTCCAACGTGAACAAAGAAAATTGAAATAGATTAAACCTTCACTCAGATGGTTTGGTTCCCAGATCATGGGTAAGTAAAGTGGGAAAAGGAGTGGAAAGCTGTGTCCTATCATATAATAAAGCAACACTATCATCTGGTCTTCACAAAAAGCCCTAGAAATTATATACAATCCACCGCCTACAAGAGTACTTTCGAATGTTGGATGACGCCACAAACAGGTGTTTATGGAGAAACTCTGAAGTGTGGGGTTCTCCTCTGGTTGTCAAAGCCAATGGCTCACAAACAATATGCTGTAGAAAATGAGCTTAGAGATCTAGAGTATTACCCATATTTTTGTCTTCACAGCCTCTGTCAGAACTATCACAACATCCTCAGCTGACCTCAATTCTGTAAATTGCATGAGTGACCAAAAATTCCCTTCTCTGCAACTATTTGGAAACCACAAGATATTTTCATAAATAGGTTTCTGTAGTATGCTCCAATGAGAACATTTACACTGCAAGAACAGAGTTACCAGAAGTTACAGCTGAAGGCAATTGCAAAGATCATGGATTTTAAGGGGGTTTCACAGTGAACTTTACTTCTAGTGGTACAGAAGCTGAAAAATTAAGATCCGTAAGAATACTCGATCTCTTCCAAATGGAATGCAATGATTCCTGTTATCAAGAGCAGAGAGATAGATATCTTTATAATTTCAAAATCATTTTCTAAGAAAAAGGAAAATTACCTCAAGAAGAAAAGAATTAAAGATGGCCAAATATTTCAACAAAGTACCCACACCGTGGTGACAGAGGTGTCAGGTGGCTTATTGCCAGCTAGAAAATGCCTTCACAGGGGAGAAATATCCTGAGTATAATTTTCTATAAACTGCTAAATTTAAATTTCTATTACTAAACAAAACCTAGTTTTGACAAAACAAAAAGAAAATCCGACAGATCCCAAAGCAGGAGAACAAAATACTCATAAACCTTAGACAGTCATGATTACTTTACCAGAACCGTTTTCCAAACTACAAGAGAAAATTGACTGTTTAAACAATATTATTTAACAATCTCCCATTAATTGACATTTCCCAGTTGCTAAGTTCACCCAATTACATTAGCCTTTAAGCAGCCAGCACACTTCCATAATTTTTAATAAAAATGGCCATTTTGCAAGGTTTAACGTGCTAAATAAAGGTATTAATTTCAATAAAGCAATTAGCACATTTACATAATTTGATATTGTTATTTTAATAGAACACAAGAGCTTTAAAAAGCAGTTACCCACACAGGAAGGAGAATAGTGAGTTGCCTATTCACATGCAAAAACTAAACTTTAGCTCCCTGATAAAAAGTTAATAAGAGCTCTTTACATTGTAGAAATAGTGAAATTAGAGAGTTAAGGGTTTGGCAGTTGACATTCAATATGCTTTGACATTAACATCTGGACAAAGAACCAATGTGGGAGGGAAAGGGAGAGAGGAAGGTCCCTTTTAGGAATACCATGAGGCTCCTTGTGTCTGGAAAAATGGTGGCTAGGTTTTCGATAATGCTATCGTGATGGAGCAGTTTGGTGAATGTGGAATATTGGGTAAGGATGCTCAGAGCAGAAAGGAAAGGGAAAGAAAAGGAAATAAAACAAAATTGGGTTATCACTGGAAACATGCTGTCATATTTAGATGTTTCTTGAAATGGCAAGCCTTGCGGAGGAGCATGTCCACATTTGAACAGAACAAGCGTCTCCTCCTGACAACTGCCTGGAAGTCCCATACGGCTGGCCTGGCCTTGACTGCTTATATCTATTTTGATTGGATCTCCTCTTCAGTGCCAGAGACTAGGCATTCCCAGGAGCCCATGTGGTTCCCACCTACAGTGTCTCCTGGAGCTGATCTGAGGCTCATTTTTGTTGGGGGTGAGTGGTGCGGGCCAACAGGACTCCAGTATTCTAAGGCTGCAGATGAAACAGAATAAAGCACACTTTCCCTCAGGCTCTCCATTTAAAATCAGGAAGACGTTTTGAATGCTTGTGTGGAGGCAGGACTGAGGATCCCTGATAAAGTGAAAGAGGTGGGTATCTTGAGTTCATCTTCTCCGGCTACCTTGAGACAAATCTTGCCAAAAACAAGAAGTAGGAGATGAAGTGGGGTGGAGGAAAAGAATTTCTGCGATACGAACAGCATGTGCAAAGGGCCTCCATCACAGTGTTGGCCCCAGCACCCACCAGTCCACTGAATCCTTTTCAAGTATTACAGGCTTGGAACTGTTACTCGGCATGTTGCCTGGGGCAGATGTTGACACAGCCTGTAAGTCACACCCAGATAAGCTAAGTGACATGCCCCGGATCTCACAGTAAGTTCCCAATGAGAAACAAAGACCATAAAAATAATGGTAATATCTGTACCAAAAAGGCAGGGAGAAAGGGATGGCTGAGATTTATTTGGTAGCAAAACACACACAAAAAAGTTTGTCTTGGACTTGGAATAAGTCATTTCAGTTCTTTGAATTCTTGCAAGCTGTGTGGCCTTCCATAAAATTTAAACCTTTCTGGGCCTCAGTGTCTTCATCTACATAATGGCACCTTTTACTTAGGATTGTGAAGATTTACAGAGAAAACACATGTAAAGTATCCAGCACCGTTCTTAGCACAAAATGCTAGATGAATGTAAATTTAAACCTTGACCAGTAATGTTGAAAAGTAGATCAGTGTGGATACAAACAAGTATATATCTACACTGCAAGATGTGTGATCTTCTCTACTTTTCCTTCTCACCTGAAAAATTGCAAATGTATGAAGTAGTCACAGGATTCAGCAGATGCCTATGGGAGCCAAAACAAGATCTGTAAAAATTCATGTCAGGAAATTAATGGATTCGTTACTGATTCTGCAAGCTATACTTTGGGTAGAGTCGGAGGCTGCATTTTGGTAACCATTTAAAATTTAAAACACACAAGTTTTGCATTTGTACTGCTGGGATTTCTTCAATAAAACATATTTATTATCCTATCATGAAGACTTATTCTTCCAATTAATTACTAACAATAGAAATTCAAAGCAATCAATTCTACAGGATAAAATGGAAAGCCAGGGGAGTTTAAAACTGTTGCAGGCATCTGTGGTCATTAGCAAGCCCACTGAATGAAAGTCACAGTTTGGGTACAGATTTCCAGAGTCTGGAAGGCTCCTATTAAAAAAAAAGAAGAAGAAAGGAAAGAGAAGGGAAGGGAAGAGATACACGCATGTAGGAGACGAACTCTACAAAAGATAAGTACATGATGCAGTATCTGAGAATGTAGTAAGTGCTAAGGAAGTAAGAATAAAGCAGAGAGAGGGACCAGAAGTTTGCTGAGTGTTCACCTTTTTATAGTGGGACTAGATGAGATTCTATAGAGAGGTGATAGTTGAAAAAGGCCTGAAGAAAATAAACAGAGCAGTGAGTGACAGAGTGCAGGGAATGCCTTAAATAGGGCTGTCAATAATGGGCTCCATGAACAAGTAATGCTTATTTTTTTATTCATTCATTCATTACACACATATTTAGTAAGCACCTACTAAATGCTTGTTCTAGAACCTGAAAGTACAGTAGGAATGAAGGAAGTGAAGATGGAACCATACGTACATCTAGGGGAAAACCATTAAGACAAAGAGAACTGCAAAAAACAGGTCTCAAGGTGGGAGAACATCCACGCAATTAGAGGGATACAGAGAGGTTCGGGGTGTGACCAACGAGGAGTGGGCAGGAGGTCAGAGAAGTAACTGAGGCCAGATCGTGGAGGGCCTTTAAGCTCAATGTAAGGACCTTGCCCTATATCCGGAGTCAGACGGGAGGCCATTGGAAGACTGGGTGCTGAACTGTAACAGGCGCCCTCTGGTGGCTGTGCTAAGAACGCACTTACGTGAACGAAGGAGGCGCCACCAAGTGCAAAGATTGAGAACCAAGATCGAGAGACTGGAGAGTTTAGTATGTTTTGGAAACAGGAAGAATCCCAACATGAGCACAGAATAGTGAACAAGGGAGAGAGTGGCCAAATCAGGCAGGACATCTGGGCTCAATTCTGAACATAAGGAAAGCCACGAGAATCTTTTTAGACAACAAATTTTGTGCTTTGGGCAAAGGATCACCTTCTAATACCTTTCTTTGCGTAGTTGGCTTTAGCCATCAGTGGGACATATGAGTTTGGTTTTTAAGCACTTGCTTAAAATTGCTTACTTTGTAAAACACATGCCAATAGAGTTATAGTTCTGAACACACAACCTCATGTGTATTTAATGACAGATGCAGTGATTACAGTGTTAAAGTCCTTCAGGGATAAAGAAACCTAATACCAATATTCTAGCTCCAAAGAGGATTTTTGTAGCCGGCTGCCTCATCACGCTCTCACTACCAATAAACTGCCTCATTTCTCCATGACTACCCACACTGGAAAAAGAGATTTTCTGAAATTTAGGAGAGAGACACCTAAGGTCAAAGTAGAAAGATATTTAGGAACTTAGTTAAAAAGTTTTTCAACTCTTCCAGACACATCTCTTCTTGTTTTTTCACCCACAACAAGGGACAATGAATTTTATGTAAAAAGAAATCGCTCTCTCTCTCTATATACATATATCTGTATCTCCACGTATCTATATCTATCTGTCATCTGTCTGTCTATCTCTTTCTTGGCAAATGAGCAACACTTTATTTGTACCACAGCATCCTTAACATTAGAAAGCTTGGTTTAACAGGCTCAAAGAGCAGCTTAGCTCCGATGGGTACACTGATGGAATTCAAATGATTCCTTTTCCCAAATATTAACAGCTAATCATGCAGCGAGCCGTAGCCACATGCTTGCTGACACCAGTAATTGTCTGCTTGTAGGAATCAGTGCCTCCGGGAAGGCAGAAGCAACACGGTTGAGCTTCTCTGAGTCAGGCATGCAGGCTATGGGGTGACACATGGGGATTTACAGCTGGAGGTTGAGAGCAGAGATGTTCCCCCAACTTCTATTGTTTATCATTGATCCTGGGACAGATTCTACTCAGCATCTTTGGGAATTTTATTTCTACAGCATGAGTGGGAAGAAAATAGAGCTCGGGATTTCATGTCTGGGTTGACTTAACTTCAAAGCTAAAGAAGTAACAGCTGATTTTAAAAAAAAGAATTTCAAAAAATGTTTTTATGATTTTGGGGAGTCATTGGAATTTCTCTCTAATTATATTGGAAATGGGGAAATAAGGCATGGGAGGCAGAATAGTGAATTCCCCAAAATGTCCCCATCCTAATCCTTAGAATTTATGAATATATTACTTTACATGGCAAAAGGGACATGGCAGTTGTGATAAAGGTTAAGGACCTTGAGAGGGGGAGAGTATCTTGGATTATCCAGGTGGGCTCAATCTGTGAAAACTTCTAAGTGAATAAACTTTCCTGGCTGTGATCGGAGGTAAATGTGATGACCAAAACAGGGTCATAGAAAAGCTACATTGCTGGCGCTGAAGATGGAGAAAGGAGCCATGAAACCAAGAAATGTAGGCAGCCTTTAGAGGCTGGAAAAGCAAGGAAACTGAATCCCCCCCAGCTGCTCTGGAAGAAACAAAACCCTGCTGACACCTTGATTTCAGCCCAGTGAAACTCCAGTTGCATTTCTTACCTACAGAACTGTAAGATAACACATGTGTACTGTGTTAAGCCACTGTTTGTGGTAATCTGTTATGACAGCACTAGAAAAACTAATACACAAGGTTTTTAGTTGCATTTGATACAGAATTAAACCACTTCAAAATTCTCATTATTCTTTTCTAGTGAGGTACATTTTTAAAAACCTGCTAAATAATGATAGCTGATTATATTAACTGACTTTGCAAACGGAAAGGGGGATTAGGTATAATATCAAGCTAATGAATGATTAAAGGACAAAAGGTCTTAAGGCTGTTAAATCCCTCAATTGTAGTTAAGTAGGGTCAAAAGAGAAATGGGACGTAGGTTTTCTCTTAGAAAATAAAGTGCCTGGGCAACTAGAATGCAGGGATGTATTTTGCTAAATATACATGCCGATTTCCTAATAAATTGCCATTAGCAATAGATTACTGCACGTTTCATTCCAGCACAACACACACCCAACTTACTCTTCTGCATGGAGCTCATTCCAGATCCATTTCTGAGTAATGCATATTACATTCAAGTAACTAAGGGAACGTAAAGCTACAGTATAATATGTAAATGATAATAAATTGTCTCCTTCCTTCCTCTGGGCTTCTACTTTTACTCCAAAGCTCTGATATCAGCCCAACACCTCTATTTAAATTATGGCCTTGCATTCAACCAGGGAGTATATATTATTCTAGCTCTCTCTTGAATACATCTTCTGAGAAGATGCACTGAAATAAATAAATGCAATATTTCAGAGAAAAAATGCAAGAGAACAGAATCCTTTTACAAACAAGGCAATCAGATATGAACGTCTGCTTTAACTACTCACTTACAAACGGGTGGGGAGAATCACTTAAGTGTTAACAATAAATCCAGTTCAACGAACGTCTGGAGTGCCTACGAGGGAAAAGGCTGTATTAGCATCCTGGCGTACTGATGAGACGTTAGACTTTTGTCATTCTGACTGCTAGAGATGGTGTGAAAGAACCATAAATTAGAAATTTTTTTGCTTCATCACTGCCCCAACCATCCAGATGATGTATTCTCCATCAGCATGTAATCTTTTGAGCTTCCACATTTTTTCATATGTATGGCTAGATATTATGTTTAATTGCTTTTCTTTGTTTTTAACAATTTAAAGTCAAGTAAGTCTCCTCTTTTTCAAGTAGGTAATTAATAATATGCCATCAAAAAGTAATTCGCATGAAATACTAGATTAGTGTTTCCCATACAATGTTTTGTGGAACATTTGTAACTTACAAAGTTATTTCTTAGAAAATTGCTTTTGGAAAAGCTTTCCTTTTTATTAAACACTCAGACACATTCTGTAATAAAGAAACCTATCTAAGTTTTTTGGAGCAGAGCTTCTCTAATTTATTGAAACTTAGGACTTCCCTTCCCCAACCACGATTTTTCCCCCACAGAAAATATATTGTTATACTGTGGCATGCCAGTGGAATGCAGTTTGGAAAATGCTATTCTATGGCAGGGTTTCTCAACCTGGGCACTTTTGATATCTTGAACTAGATAATTCTTTGTTGTAGAGAGGGGCTGTTTTGTGCATTTGAGGATGTTTAGCAGCACCCCTGAATTCTATCCACTCGATGCCAGTAGCACCTTCCCGCTTGTGCAAAACCAAAGTGTCTCCAGATATGGCCACAGTTTTGGGGGGGACAAATTACCACCAGTTGAGAACCACTGTTCTAAAGGATCTTCTCAGTCACTGGGAAGACTTTCTTTTGTGTTTTTTATTGCAAATTCTGGTTATTTAGATTTTACTTCCTTCTTGCCATTAGTCCTAAGCCCAAACATCTTCCATAGTTTAGGTATTCTGCACTCATTCTCAGTTCATCAAACATTCATTTCACTTTCCTCCTCCTCAGAAACACATTCATTCCCTGTGGAGACCCAGTTCCAGCTGCTCAAGGCACCCTCTGGTCTCTAGGATCCTCACAACTCAAACCTTTTAGAAGTTTTTCTCACATCTGTTGTAAATTCTCAGGTCTTGTCACCAAAGAGTTGTCTTCTCTATCTAGTCCTCTGTGATATGCCATTGAAACCAGGGGTATCGACTCAAGAAAAGAACTTGGTCCAGTGGGGACTTCACAAGCATGTAGGCCAATCCATTTCAGGAAGTGTTTCCATTCCAAAATTTACTTTGAAAGGTGATGCATGCTTTATTAGGAATGGGATCTCCAATCAGACAAAGAATTTTCTTTCTCTTCTACTTTAACTACATTCCCAACCTGTCTTTGTTTGTATGTTTGTTTTGTGGTAGAATTCTTTTAATTCTTCTTTTCTTTATGTATGAAAGCAGAATAATACTTCAATACCTAACAAAGCATTATTAACATATGGATTGAATTCAACATCAGGTTTAGTTGTATACTCAAATGACATAAAAGCTAGAAACAACAGTCAATACTTCTCTGGGGCATGTGAGTCTCCAGGATTATGCTCAGCACTTCATACACTTTCTCTCTAATTCACACACAGAAAGTTGAAAAATGGGAATTAGTATCACCATTGTGCACATACATAAACTGAGGCTCAGAGAGGTTAAGTGATATGTCAGAGGTCACAAAACAGGTAAAAATTTTAAGAATAGAAGGAAAAAATCAAACCAAACTATTGATTCAAACTAGACTTTCTTAACAGGAGACTGCTTTGTTGTACTTAGAGATTGGCTTATCTTTAATTTGTATGAATCCTGATCTATAAAATGACCTCAAAACCCATATTCTTTCCACCATACAATGGATAAAATAATTCAGATATCAAGCCTCACTTGACTTGTCTTTGAACTACACATTTGACTTTGGCCCCTTTCAGTCCCAGAAGGTTACGTAGGCTGTATGCTTTTCAATACTACCAGTGGTTCATCCTGAACTTGTTCATCCCAGGAGATTTTTCATAGTGCTTTAACACACATTGTCTCCAGTGAGGCAGAGAGGACAGTGGTGATTACCCTGTTTTAGAGATGCAGACACTGAGCCAAAGAGAAGCTGTGACTTGCCCTGGTCATCAGCTCATCTGTGGGTGGCCCAGGAAAAGGACCCAATTTGTCAGACAATATGTCCAGCAATGTTCCCTCCAAACCACACAGTTTCAAGTGAGGTCCTCGGAGCAGGGCCAGTTCTGCAGCAACAGAATGGGGAATGGAAGCAATTATGAGGACATATAAAAAAAACACACTAAAATAAACTGGGGGGGTAGCTTCCCTGAGCTCAACTCTGCAAAGCAAGTTAAAGTTCCTCAAGTTATGTTGGGGAAGCCAATATGTCTCTTGACTCAGGAAATAACTACGATAATACCACTAAAATCGAATTCATGTACAAATGCTAGATATCACACTTTCAGGAAAGCAAGAACCTTAGAAGATAGCTATGCAAAATAAAACCTCTTTTGGGAATTAGCAGTGATAAAATCTCGGAAGAGGAAAAGTCAGGATATTTGACAAATGGAGAACAACTAACTTCTAATTCCAACTTGAAGTGCACCGTGACATTTTAGACAGTTTGGCTTTGTCCAAACACCCCCTTTGGGGAAGTACCTGTGAGCAAATAAGATACAGTTTCTGCCCCACAGAAGTTACAGTCCTTCTATATTTTGATCCTCATTTTGCAGATTCGGAAGCTGAGGCTCACAGCGGTGAACCATGGGCATATGGCCTGTCAGTGATGCAGCTTTGATTATAACTGAGAGCAGATTCCGACGACCTCACTCTTTTCCTTTGCTGTAAGTCCTCCTACCAGAAAGGGAAAATATTGCTTCCTCAAGAAGCAGGAAAAACAAACAAACAAAAACTTTATATTTTAAGCACTAGTAAAATTTCAAAACGATGGTTGGTATAAAAACTATAGCATTCTAGCAAAAATTAATAAGCACTCAAGGAAGCAAAGACTTCAGAGTATAAAGTGTTTGTCAGTAAAATCATTCAAATACAACTATTGGGTTATCTGGGGATACCTGAAAATATGTTTAAGCTATTTCTGGTGATTGATTGCACTTTGAGAATTTAAAATGGGGTGGGGGTGGAGATCAGTTTTTAGGTGAGGATAAAGTGCTCAAAGTACTGAGTTGAGGGTCAAGGCAAAAAAAAAAAAAAAAAAAAAAAAAAGGAAAAAAAAAAAAAAAAAAAAAAAAAATGGTTAGTGTGGTCTTCGTAGTCCTAGAAAATGTACCAAAGCTGAGTAAAGAAGCTTTATGCAAATTTTACTCACTTGAAAATAAAGGTAATTAAAAGGACTTACAATTGATTTTTTTCTCCAGACTTCTGTATTACAGACATAGTAATGGTTTGCCTTAGAAAGTTGAGCTTATCCACCTCTCAAATACTACTGCTTTATATCCATTTGAATTCTACGATGTGTAAAGCAAAACCGTTTATTTTTGGCTATTTTACTGGAAGCCATTCAACTAATTTTATTTATTAAAAACAAAAATAAAATACATTATTTTCAAAAGAAAGAAGCAGCTCTCCAAGCTTCTTGACCTTGGTTTATTCTGTATTCCATCAGTCTTCCTACCCACAGGCCACAATCTGGAAATTATGTAAATATTCACAATAAAAGCCAATGAGTGAAGCTGCTGTTAATTCCAACTGACATTAACTCATTGCCGATGAAAACTTGAATCTTGGTATGAACTCTCAGATGAAAGGCACGGGAGTGATGCGCATTTCACAGACATGACAACAAGGAGAGCTGGTGGTACTCGAGGAGATGAAAGCCGGGGTCGACAGACTAGCAGATTGCGGGAGAAGGCATGAATGTTAAAGAGATGCCTTGGGATCCTTCAAAATACAGTTTTCTAGTCCTCATCAACCCCCAGATGACTTGTTTTCAAGTCCTCATGACAGGAGGCACTGTTGCCACTACAAAGGACCTCACTCCTGCACCACGCTCCCAGCTAATGTGGATGAATGGGGGCCATGTTCCGAGCAGCCTTAAAGAGTCCCCGGCTCCCAGCACACGGGGGCAGCCGCCCATGGGTTTATGGAGGGGCTGGAAGGATGATACCTTCACTCCAAGCTTTACCTCTTTCAGAGTAATGGCAGCCGGTAATGCATGCCGTATTGCTGGACCTCCACTTTCCCTCTTGAAAGTCCCATTTGAAACATGTTCGGTTGCTTAAGAGAGGGGATAAGAAAATTTTTTAAATTCCCAATAATGACAATGTTCTAAAATAGCTGAATCCCCAAGTTGAAATGGACCTCTCAAGTGTCACAAACACACTCTAGGATGTGGCAGGAACGTATTTAATATGCAGCAGCATGTATGACCTGTGTAAAATCAGAACCCGAAGAGGGCAGTTCTGAACCTGCCACTTTAATACTTTGAATTTTTTTTTTCTCTGTCATTTTGGCTCCCCAGAAAATCTGACCTCATCGTTTACTCTGGATAAATGGACTTTTTATGTAAAGTTGTGCAAAATTAATTGAGAAAATAAATTGCCTTCATCTTATTGTCCCTAGGTAATACTTTCTTAATAAAAATTTACCTACCTTGGTAGAATTCTGTTGAAAATATGTGTGTTCATAACCACAAAATCAAAACATCCTAGTGGTCAAAAGAACTAAAATAATATTTTAATCCCATTGCTTTTAAATCTTTCAGTGACTCAATTTTGGATTAAATGGACTCTCTAAGCCTCAGTTCATGCTACCCACCTCCAGCTGTAGACTTCTGGAAGAATCTCCAAAGAAACAGGTAATCACTACTTTTCATAGATATTTTCTCCTCCACTTGGACCTGTCATCCCCGCTAAATTGTTTTGACTAACCCTACCCTTTCTCCTAAGACATAGTTTGAAATGTGTCTCCTCTGGCTTCTCGTGCCAAGCCACCTTCCCTCCTGGTATTCTTTCTCTGGCCTTCCCAATCATTTGTCCATTAGCTTATGTACTCCAGATGTGAGTGTGCTGTAATAATTAGTTTTCCTGTCTCTTCCTTCCAAGACCATGAGATCTTTGAGGTCAGGGGCTATGTCCTGTTCTCCTGGACATCTTTAGAGACTTACACGAAAATCAGTATGAAGTAGGTACTGTAAGTTCCATGAACAAGAAAAAGAGAATCTTTTGGTTTCGAGAACCTGAAGAACATGGGTAGAAAGTTCTAAAATCATTATACACATTAGTGCTCAGGCATTTTTGAGCTAACATTTGGAAGCCATTTCCTCACCTATGATGTGTTTCCAGGCCCTGCCAATCTTGGGGACAAATGCTACCTTATGGGGCTGTGGAGATACCCCCAGTGGCATGAGTTTTAGGGCAGAGTATGAGCTGGGGTGGTAGGCAAAAGACTGGGAAATACCTCAAGAATATCACAGGATTTGAGCTGGTAGAAGTTTCCTAAGTCTGGCTAATAAATCGTCATGGTAAGTTTGTTGCCTTTGTCTGTCTGTTTTTGTTTAAAAAAGGCAGTTCCTATTACTTGTTTATTGTTCAGGGGCCTCCACAACAGTGGTTTGTTGGGCCGTGTGCTGACAAGCCAAAGAATTCCGAGCTTAAAGGCCTGGAAATCCCGAGCCTACCCTAAGCAAGAAGAAAGGATTCAATAAACGTGGGTAATTCAATTAAGAGACACAATTCTTCCCTGTTCTCGCTTCCAAGCTTTTCCTGAAG
>NW_007726813.1:290714-291707 GCF_000696425.1 Galeopterus variegatus
GTCATGGTAAGTTTGTTGCCTTTGTCTGTCTGTTTTTGTTTAAAAAAGGCAGTTCCTATTATTTGTTTATTGTTCAGGGGCCTCCACAACAGTGGTTTGTTGGGCCGTGTGCTGACAAGCCAAAGAATTCTGAGCTTAAAGGCCTGGAAATCCCGAGCCTACCCTAAGCAAGAAGAAAGGATTCAATAAACGTGGGTAATTCAATTAAGAGACACAATTCTTCCCTGTTCTCGCTTCCAAGCTTTTCCTGAAGACTTAGTGGAGATTAGAGCAAGTGATGCCCTTTCTCAATGTACAAACCAAAAGCTGAAGAATAGAGCAGAGATAAGATCTATAGAGAGATGAAGCCTCTCTCCAATCCATGCCACTTCTTGTCCCTGCAGAAGCAGCAACTTAAAAAAATCTCTTTGCTCAGTCTAATACAAAGAAAACCACAGCACTGAGGAAGTGCTAGAACATGAAAATCAAGATCCTTTCACAAAGAAGTAATAGGAAAAATGTGTTAGAAAATGCATGAAAATCCCTACGTGTGATCACACCCCTGTTTGCAGAGAAGAAGGCTTTATGAAGCGCTCAGTTCCATGTCCCTCACTTATTACAACAGGGACACGTAGTCAGAAGACAAGGCTGAGGTGACCTTCACTTCTTCAGGGTTAAGCTTCCAATGATTTGACGTTTCTTCTACTCACACAGGTTATGAAAACTTCTGTAGCTGGTGCATAGGACTGTTCAATGATCTTATAAAGAGATAAATCCGGGCCTTGTCAATAGAAATATGATATTCTCAACAGTGATGAACTCTGTTGAACTCTGTGATAATCTCAAAAGTGTCTCAGTATTGGGAATGTTGAGGGAGAAATGGGAAATGAGAAAATGGGAAGAACAGAAAAAGTTTAGGTGGGAAAGAAAGGTAGATGAAAAAGGACATCGGGTCTATGTACGCATATGTGTATGTGCATATGCACATGCATGTGTATGTGTACCTTGTGTGTG
>NW_007726813.1:293248-295811 GCF_000696425.1 Galeopterus variegatus
CTGAAAACTACACATTGTTGTAGCCTTTTCAAAATGTCATTAGTATTTACATATACACACACATATAGATATATATACACATGTATGTATGTATGTATGTACGTATATACAGCAGCACAAACTGTGAGCCCTTTGCTAGACTGTGTCTTAGGCTTGATATGTACAATCAGATGCTTCCAGGAAGAAGACACTAAAATCCAGATCTAGAGTGATTTTATCATTTAATAAGGGAAACATGCACTCATTAGCACATATGGGTATTTGCTGAAAGAAGTATTCTGTCATTTTAGAGCAAGTAAATTGTTTTCTTCTCTAAACTCCTACTGGGGTAGAACACTGAAAAATGTGTTCTCATTTGCTCATGTCTAGATTCATGTTTTATTCCATATTCAAAAAAGTCTCCTCAGTCATGGGATTTTCTTTCCTTTTGTTGTTGCAACCTTTACTGAAGCTATGCTTATATTTCTGAATAAGATTATTGAGCAAAGGCATAATAAAACCAATTCCTAAACTAAGAGAGAAAAAGTACCAGGGGTCTCAGATACTTCTGTATAAAACAAAAAATGAAACAAAACTTTTAACAGAGGGGATTGTGGCATGAATAAGAATTTTATAAAATGACCAAGTCAGACAGCTACATGCTAGATAAAGAGAAACATATTTCTAGGGAGAAAACTTACTGTATTGTCTTAATTATAAGATCCAGTTTGTTTTCTTATATTTCCATATTCACATTTCTGAAATCAGGATTAAATTTGCATTTGTACATTTAATTTTCCCCAAAAACGTTTATTAAAAAATCTCTCACAATTGATGACATCTTAAAACTTATTAATGTAATATATAGTAAAAGACCTAGTTTTTTGAGATATTAATGACTTTTGCCTTTCTTTTCTTGTTAAACTTATTATTATTTTTTATCCAGTAATTCACGGCCAAGGTGTAGAAATGGAAGCAAAGCATCATTGGGGGCTAATTAAAATGTAATGGATCGGAGCTTAACCTACTTCATCCCGTCCCAGGGAGGTAAGGATGAAGAAAGTTTAGTCCTTCTCATGGTTTGCTTTAGGGTGTTGAATGCTCCGCTAACAAACACGACACTTTTTTTTTTTTTTTTTTTTTTTTTTTTTTTTTTTTTTTTTTTTTTTTTTTTTTTTTTTTTTTTACAGATACGATAAGGATTAAAAAGTGACTTTAACTGAATGTGCACCATGAGTAATTTAAACAATATATTGAAAAATAATTTGCACACAATTGATAGATCAGTTGGTGGTAAGAAAATAAACACCTCTTTTTTCTGAAAAGAGAGTGATGAGAGAAGAATGGATAAGGATAGAGAGAAATGTGGAGAGGAGGCAGCCAAGTTGAGAGACCTCAACTTGCATGACCTTGATATTCAAAGTTACACTGCAAAGAGCAGGTGCTGGCTAGGTTCTAAGGAGATGGGTGCAGTGCAGAATAGGAGGGAGGATGCTGATGGAAGAAGAGGGAAAAGAAGGTTGAGCAAAAGCACTAGGGCCCACCTGATTTTTACAGATATCATTGAATGGCTGCCCAGGAGCTGGCACAGAGCGAACAGTTGGTTTGATGCAAGGAATGTGATTGGCAAGGCGGGTATGATGAAAGGTCAGGGGACAAAAAGACTGAAGTAACTGTCAAGCAGACAGCTGGAAATATTGGCTGAGGGGCCCAGGCCAAAAGGGAGGTAGAAACTGACTAGCCAGCAGAATGTTGAAGGGCCAACAGTCTAGAGAGTGACGTTGCCAAATGACTGGTTTTCCAGGTGATGCATTTAATTGGAATGAACGTCAAAGACCTTTTCAGGTATGGGTAAAACTTAGTCCTTTTGCATTCACTATCCCAGATACCCATGCTCAAAACATGATTGTTAACCTAGTGCTTTCTCTTCCCTTACTCCCTGAAGCTCTTCGATCACCTAGTCTGTCTAATTTTATCTCCTCAACATTTCTAGCCTATGTTTCCTCCTCTTCATAGCTATTACCATTGGATTGGTGATTAATCACTAAAGTCCATTGTCAGATTCAGGTTTGAAAACTCCCTTTGGCAACTATCGACCAGGTAATTCATCTCTCTGAACCCCCGTTTTCTCATCTGCAATACCAGTACCTGACATCAGAGAGTTTTTCCGGGGATTGAATAAAGATAGCCCGTGTAAAATACCTAGCATGGTGCATAAGAAATGTTAATAACTACTTGTTGAATTCATGAATAATTGGTAGCTACGTTGTTATTAATTCTGCTTTAGTTTAGATCTCCATCATCTTTCCCCTAGAATTCTGCAGTAGCTTCTTAACTAGTCTCCTTGTCTCCCAGCTTGTTTTCATTTTAAATCTCTTTTCTGCATGTCTGCTGCAGTGATCTATATAAAGCATAAGTTTGACCATGTCATTCCTTTGCTTAAAACCTTTCAATGGTTTCCTAATGCCCTTAGGTTAATGTCTGGATTTATTAACCTGGCCAACAGGTTTCTTTAAAATATGCCCTTTCCTCCCTTGCTACAGCTTTCCTATCCTTACTCTCTAATTTGTGCCCTGGCAAGTCT
>NW_007726813.1:296286-298119 GCF_000696425.1 Galeopterus variegatus
TCATCTTTCCCCTAGAATTCTGCAGTAGCTTCTTAACTAGTCTCCTTGTCTCCCAGCTTGTCTTCATTTTAAATCTCTATTCTGCATGTCTGCTGCAGTGATCTATATAAAGCATAAGTTTGACCAAGTCATTCCTTTGCTTAAAACCTTTCAATGGTTTCCTAATGCCCTTAGGTTAATGTCTGGATTTATTAACCTGGCCAACAGGTTTCTTTAAAATATGTCCTTTCCTCCCTTGCTACAGCTTTCCTATCCTTACTCTCTAATTTGTGCCCTGGCAAGTCTGGGCTGGCCCTTTCCAGAAGACACCATACTATTTCTATTGTCCTGCCTTCATCCACGTTATCCTTTCTGCCCCAAAAGGCCTGCTCGCCTGTCCTTCATCAGATACTCTCTAATCTGCTTTTCAGAGCCAGCTCAGGCATTTGCTTCTCTGGGAAGACTTCCTGTCATTCTCCTTTCATAGGCTCATACTCCTGTGACCACTGGACAAAAGAGTGTAAGTTCTCTGTTCATGTGTTTCTCTTTCCCACTAGACTGAAAGCTACTTGAAAACAAGGGCTACTTCAGTACCTGAATATATGTATGTGTGTATTC
Source organism: Galeopterus variegatus (assembly GCF_000696425.1). Classification (NCBI taxonomy): domain Eukaryota; kingdom Metazoa; phylum Chordata; class Mammalia; order Dermoptera; family Cynocephalidae; genus Galeopterus; species Galeopterus variegatus. Next base: position 296,884 of record NW_007726813.1, read on the forward strand.
CCTGAATGTGTGTGTGTGTGTGTGTGTGTGTGTGTGCATACACAGATACATGCATATAGTTGAACAGAAATCAACAGAATATGTTAACAACATGGTTATTTTCACAGAGTGATTATTACTGGTGAATTTCAGGTTCAAAAGGAGTTAAATTATAATCAGTTTCTCTTACATCTTTCTCTTTATCTACCTGTCTCTTTTTGTCCCTCTACCATTTGTTTTCACCACTAGTAGATCTTTGGGGGGTTGTGCTTGATTCAGAATGATTCCTCTTAACTTACCCAAAAGTTTGGGATCTCTGCAGCCTCATTTTTATTTCATAATGTGAAACTCTGGGATTCAACAGCTATGCTCTGCCGCGTGGACTATGAATCAAGGAAAGTGGGTCTGCAGAGAGAAGAGACTGAGGAAAATCTGCAGAGACAAAGACATCCCGAGACAGACAGACAGAGAGCAAACTGTAATGTCAGTTTTCCATTCACTCCCGCTGCTATATTTCAAGTACAAGTACCAACAGCACTAGCCTCATGGGCAGCTATGATCTCTTCTCCTGGCTTTCTCTCTAGTTTTTCTGTTCTAAGTGTTGTGGACATTGGAGTTAAGTATATATTTGTAGTCTACAATGAACACCCAACTGTCAGAAAAGAGACAACATGTTTAGAATTGGCCTGGATGCCCTGGAGGGATTACATGAAATGAAATTCAAATAAGATAGATACAAAAATTACACTAAGGAGAGGAAAAATAAATTTTATAAAATCTAAATAGGGAAGTGCTGGTGAGAAAATTGTAGTAGAAGACCAAATAACTGAGGATAAGAGACAGGACTATGAAGCAGGAAACGGATGCAGCCAAAGATGCACATGACTCGGGGAAGGTGTGGAAGGGGAGAAGTGACCTGCTGAGCCCTGAGATTTCCTCCAGAGCTCTGGTATAGTTTTGGTGGCCACACCAGATTCAGATGTTGTCACTGTCATTATCAGGTAGGACTGTAATGGATGGACAGTTTGAGGCATAAGATTGATTCATGAAGAGGGGAGGAAAGTGCTAGACTTGCTCATTTAGTGAAAGAGAAAAAATGCTTTTGGAGGCTTCTTAGCAGACATAAAAATAAAGGATTTGAGTGGAAGTGAAAACCATGTTTTTGCTTTCTTGTATTCACAATTTGCATTTCCATTGTACTTTACGTCTTATAAAGAGCTTTGACATACATAGTTTCAGTCAATGAAGGCAAGCAAC
>NW_007726813.1:298802-307936 GCF_000696425.1 Galeopterus variegatus
GTACTTTACGTCTTATAAAGAGCTTTGACATACATAGTTTCAGTCAATGAAGGCAAGCAACTCCAATTCTGTGGTGCTGCATAGTGAAAGTATATTTCTTGTTCATTGTAGGACAACACAGGTTGGCAGTCTTAGGGGGCATGGGCTGGGAGGAGGCCTCTGATCCACACAGCCATTCAGGGACTTGGGCTCTTCCTTGTGGCTGCACTCTCTCTTCTAGGTTCTCTACCCAAGTCCTCTCCATTCCTTCTGCCAGTGCATGGAGAAATAGAATGAAGAATCACAGTGGCAGAATTTATTTTCCATATTTGGAAGTGATGAATGAGTCTTCACACATGTACTCTATTGGCCAGAACTCAGAATATGGCTACACCTAACTCTGAGAGAGGCTGGAATTGTATTTTAGCTGCTTTGTTTGACCAGGAAGAAAGGAAAAATGACTTGATGAATGACTAGACAGTATCTACCATCTATATTGTGCAGTTTCATCCTTACACTAACTCTCTCAAAATTAAAAGTGTATATTATTTTGATAATACAATACATACACATATAAGTATGTATATATAATGCAATCTATTTGTTATCTATCTATGCCATTTTCTTCCCCATGGCAGAAAGTACTCTTCCATTGTGGTAACTCTTTTTTCACTAAGCTCAGATGTCATGACATCATAATCTTCTCAAATCAACATCTTAGTCAGCCACTACCAATCGATAGGAATCAGAATTTGAAATAAGGTGTATTGGTCTATCCAACCCTAGACTGCATCTCAATATCCATGAATTGAAATAGATCAAGATAGTCAGGAATCCCTGATCATACTCACTGAGCAGACAAATAGTTGGACCATAAAACTTTGAGCACCAGCCCGATCCTTTTCACTTTCGTAAATTGTAGCTAATTTTATGATTTTGAAATGTCTCTGGACATCATTTCCCTAAGTGATGGGGTGTCTCTACCAATCAGAGCTACTTAAAGACCCTTATTAACGTTTTGACAGCTTGGAGTCCATGGAAGAAGACAGTGCAGTTCCCTGATGCCCATCTGTATCTCTGTCCAGTTTGAGACCTGCCACCAAAGCCTAATGAAATACAGCATTTAGAATGACCAGGATTCTAGGCAGCGTTCAGGCACTGGGTTCTAGGATTTCTAGAAACTTATTATGTACAAGTTTGAGCTGTTATTATTGGTAAATTTTTAAAACCACTTTACTGAGATATGATTGACATATAAAAAGCTGTACTTATTTTATGTATACAACTTGATGAGTTTGGAGATAAGTATATACCCACGAAACCATTACTACAACCAGGGCCATATTGGCAATGATTTCTTGGATGCGACACCAAAAGAACAGGCAACTAAAGCAGAAATAGACAAGTCAGATTATATCAAACTAAAAAGGTTCATGCAGCAAAGGAAACAATCAACAAAATAAAAAGGCAACCTACAGAATGGGAGAAAATATTCATAAAGCTTATATCTGACAAAGGGTTAATATCCAAAATATATTTTTAAAAACTCCTGTAACTCAATAGCAAAACAAAACAAAATAAACCTAACAACCTGATTAAAAAATAAGCAAAGGAACTGAATAGGTATTTCTCCAAAAAAGACATAGATACGTAAAACAGGTATATAAAAAGACGTTCATCATCACTAATCATCAGGGAAATAGAAATCAGAACCACAATGAGATATCACTTCACACCTGTTAAGATGATTATTATCAAAAACACAAAAGATAAGAAGTTTTGGGGAGGATATGAAGAAAAGGGAACTCTTATTTACAGACCATCAGCGGGAATGTAAACTGGTGCAGCCATTATGTGAAACAGTAGGGAGGTACCTCAAAAAATTAAAAATATAACTACCATATTATCCAGCAATCCAATCTCTGGGTATGTATTGAAAAGAATTAAAATCAAGATCTTGAGGAGATATTTGTACTCCCTTGTTCATTGCAGCATAATTTGCAACAGCCAAGACGTAGAGGTAACCTAAATGTCTATCACAGACAAATGGTTAAGGAAAATGTGGTATATACATACAATTCAGTCGAAAAGAATTAAAATCAAGATCTTGAGGAGATATTTGTACTCCCTTGTTCATTGCAGCATAATTTGCAACAGCCAAGACGTAGAGGCAACCTAAATGTCTATCACAGACAAATGGTTAAGGAAAATGTGGTATATACATACAATTCAGTCTTAACAAAAGAAGTTAATCCTGCCATTTGCAACAACATGGATGAATCTGGAGGACATTATGCTAAGCAAAATAAGCCAGACATAGAAGGACAAATATCACATGATCACACTTAGATGATAAAACTAAAATAGTCAAACTCATGGAAGCAGAGAGTAGAATGGTGGATGCCAGGGGCTGCGGGGAGGGGAAATGGGGAAGTATTGGTACAAAGTTTCAGTTAGAAGACTTGGGGTGTTTTTAATAATACTTCACTCATCATGTGTCTAAGTTATTGTTAAGTATAGAACAGAGGACACACCTGGAGAACTACCTTGAACAAGATGCATTAATTCTAACTAAGTGTTAGGATAATCCATACTTCCCCTCCCCACCTAAGTCAATAAATAACAGAGCTTTACTGTTCATCCCCTTTTAGCTTTATATTCAGAAACAAATTACAGAGGTAGACAAATGGTAAAGAGAACGCCAATAATAGAGCCAAAGGTAATCCTAAATTAAGAACGTATTTGAATTTCCATTCAGAACAACCAAGAAAGGGGGAAGAAATAAAACAGATACACTCAGAATTCTACCAATTAGTCTACATTTTTGAGAATTACTATTATAAGAAGGCAAGATCTTGATAATTATTTTATTTCATTAAAATATTTGTTGTCTGGCCAGTTAGCTCAGTTGGTTAGAGTGCAGCCTTGTAACACCAAGGTTATGGGTTCGGAACCCCTTGCTGGCCAGCCACCAAGAAAAAAAAAGAATCATAAAAAATATTTGTTCATCCATTAGTAGGTTTTATGTTGATATTAAATAATCACCTAATTTGAGCTCAGCAGAGTTCCACTCATATGCAACAAAAACATGGCAACCACATTTGCTAAAAGGGACACAGATTTCCCTTAAAGTATTTACTATTTTAAAAAACGTTAAGGCCTCTATCACTTTTCACATTCTAATGCACAGAAAGCCCAGGAGTAGTCAGAGCACAGCTAAGGGTTTGTCTTCCTCAGGTGTTTCTGAAAACTCAAAGCAATACATGGCTTCTCAACAGTGATACTTGGCAACTTCAAACCATTCCATCTCTACTGTCAATAATGCATGCCACAGAACTGACTCAAAAAAAAAAAAAAGAATCAATACACACCGGCTCCATCTACCTTCATTACATACACTCCTCCAGACCTAACACATGCCCTGTTCTTACACCTGAGGTGCCACTCTCAGACATCCTAGAGAAAAGCCTAGAAGACACGATATCTTTCAACATCAAGAATCATTGCCTGGAAATAATGCACAAAAATTTAAAGTACTCAAGGAAAAAGGGCTGACTCTTTCAACTGTAGCCACACAGCAGCAAGAGGCAAAACCCGTTAACCCACCCAAGGTTACTACAGTTCAGTTACTCTATACAGTTGTCATTGGAAGCCTTCTTTTCCCCTGACGTTTCTGGCTGGCTCTGCCCTCTTCCCTTTCGCCATTGCTGTTTAGTACTCAATCATGTACCACATAATACTGGTATTTAACTCCTCTGTTTGAATACATTTCATCTTCATGATTAGTGATGGGTAAGGGTGGAACATTCTTTTACCAGAGGCATTTACTGTTCCTCACAAAGAATGACTTCACCTAACACACTAATTTTTGTATGAAGGGCTTTGTATTAGATTAATTAGTTAGTAGCGATGGCTTCTGTTGGGTAAGGCATGCTTAGCTGTAGCTCTCAGAAAAGTGAAATTGTAAAAGTTAAAACAAAAGCACAGGCTAATATTGCACCCAGAGAAATGATTTGCAGTGACAAATAAAAGTCATCTGTCCAGACGGGGACCCAAAGTGCAGAAGAGGCCAATAGGTTGGCCCATGAAGGCAAGTGGAGAAGACACATCCTCCTTCCAGGTGGCTCTCAATACCCCACACCATGGTGATACTCAGTTGAGGGACGAAAGGCTTTAAGCAAGGTAATCTGAGATAGGCTTGCTCTGCAGCCAGTTTTCATCATTTTTCTGAGGGGGCCAGGTTCAGAACTGCCTGGAAGTAATTTTGTACCATCAAGGAATTCCTTCTCTTACTCTGCCAAATGGTTCATTCCTTTCTTCTTCTTCTCTATTTCTTCCACCTCTTTTTTCAGGCTAAAAGAAGGTTCCAGAAAGAGGGAATAAGCAACAACAACAAAACCCAAAACACACTTTTGATGAAGAGGAACTATTTCTTCCACCTCTTTTTTCAGGCTAAAAGAAGTTTCCAGAAAGAGGGAATAAGCAACAACAACAAAACCCAAAACACACTTTTGATGAAGAGGAACAAATCCTCACCTACTTTTACTCTCCCACATTAAACTTGGATTTGCTCCACCATGCAAAAAGATCTACGTTGTTGACATAATTTTCCTGAAATGGACACATCATTAAGACTGTAAACTTGTTGAGGACTAGTACTAATTCCGTATACTACTTATTGGACTCTACTGTACATTTCCAGAAAAAAATGAAAACTGCCATTTACTAAATGATATAACGTAATCCTACGATGAGTTCTTGTTGAACAAGTAAGAATCACATCCAATTCACTTTTTGCTCAAATACAGATTTAATATGGCTTTTTAAATGCTGTATACCACTTACTGTAGGTGTCATTTAGCAAACATTATACATAGCTTTGGATTGGAAACTTCTGGATTAATTGTAGCCAAGGCAACTGAAGCTGATGGAATGACACTATGAGAAGGAAGGCTAGAAGGTCTGTGTGAATGTGGGTATGTGTGCTTGTGCTTTTGTGCTCTTGCGAGAGAACTCAAGAATAAGACAGAGGAAATGGAAGAGAGGGTGAGTATGTGTGTGCCTGCATGACTTTTGAAGAAAATCAAAATAGCAGTTCTTGGGAAAACATTTACCATGTAAAGGATTTGCACTGTGGAAAAACTAGCCTTTTCTTCATTAAAACAAAGTAAACTTCAATGGGTGACTTGGCCCCATAAAGAGAAGCAAGACTCAAACCAGAACATCAGTGTGGGTACTGCAAAATGTTCGTGGAAAACTAGAATTTCAAAGATAGTACAAATCTTCCCATGAACTTTTGAAGTACCCTCATGTAAATAAGGTGTTGGCAAGGCAGAGATAAACTCAGACAGTGAAGAGATGACATGGAAGGACAGGGAAGGCAGACATTTCCCAAGGAAAGACACAGTATTAAAACCCAAGCTCTTCTATCCTTCATTACCTTGTGAATGGGATTTGGTCACCCATGCATGGAAGTTTGGATGCTATTTTATTTGTGTAACTGAATGAATGGGTGGGCAGAATTAATAGGATTTGCTCATTTAATAGTTAAATCAGCATGTCATCAATTATTATATGTGATTTAATGTTTTCTTTGGTGTTTCAGGTGATGCTTCTACTGCATGAAAAAATCTCAATAATCCTTTCCCAGATTTCCTCAAAGGCAGAGAATACAGTTTATAGTTGTAACTGTTGCAATCTTCAAAATGGTGTGAAAATTCCTTGAATTGAATAAGGCTGTTGGGTTGATTAAAGCAGGATATACCTCTACTTTCCCAAATAAATATTCTCTAGAAGGGACTGATAGGAAATAACATTTAAAGAAACACATTTACTTTTAGTATAGTTCAAGTTTATTACAATGCGCACATAAAAAATAGTAAGAGAAGGTCTCCTGAAAAGTTAGCAACTACCAATAAAATAACAAAATATTTATACAGTAATGCCTGCAGATCTTTTCCCAGGGCATATCAGAGAATAATGCAAGAATAATAATAGCTACAATTTAGAGTCCCACTAACTAGGAATCAGGCACTTTGCCAAACACTTTATGTACGTTTCGATGTAGTGAACCCTTAGAACAACCTATGCGGTGGAGACTAATTATCATTCCTATTTTCCAAAGTACGACACTGAACCAGAGTTTAAGTGACTTGCCCAAGTTCTCACATGCAGTTAGTGAGGAGCAAAACGAACTTTTTCAAGCATTACATGTCAGGAATCTATGTTGTTTTTCCTTCTTCTCATGGGAACGTTACAAAATGCACAGAGTGAGAATGAGTCATTGCTACTCTATGCTAATTTCATGCAGAATAATTTGAAACTGATATATTAATTTAAAAATATGATGATAATGCCAACAGTATATGGCTCTACCTTTCAAACCAGTTCAGAGTATTCATATCTTCATGTTCATACAGGTTTGGCCAAGTTAAATAGGTGCCTCATTTAGCTGTGAATTTGCAACTTATGCAAAAAACCCACATTCTGCAAGGGGTTGGGGGGAGATGTAATGATTGGGGAAAAAAAGTAATAAAACTGTAATAGCTAGAATACAAAAATTACATAGGCCTGCCACAATTCTTGTGTATATTTCTCTAGCAGATGTTGTTTAGAAAGTGTGACTGGTCACACTGATAAAATGTGGCGGTTGCATCATATTAACATAAATATTTTTACTTGAATAATTCCTGCTGTTCTTTTGAAACTGAAATTAATTCAAATATTGTTTTCCCTGGAGTTTCCCAAAAACTTGCTAGATTTCTTTTTTTTTAAGGTAGAGAGCAACTGAATGACTGTGTGTACTGGTGCTGAACCAAGTATTATTTCTGAGCAGCAATTTTATTTTCTCAGTGCATGCTAGACTAAGAAAAAGGATAATGGTACTGAATATAGAATCGATGAACATTTAAATGGAATGTGTTTATTTTGCTTTTAAAACATATCTCCTCAAGATGGACTAAATTGTGATATTCACAATCAACTGCTAATACAAATCATTAATGGCTGGCTTTGGGCTTCCTATAAAGACTGATTTCATATAACCGAGGCAAGCATGGCCATGCTGATTTAATCAGCCTGCTTCTCTGCACCAAGGGAGGATGCTTACAGGGGCAGTGAGGAGCAAAGGCTCTGCAGTAAAATGCTTTAGGTTCAAATCCTGGCTCAGATCCTTCCTGGCTACGTGAACTAACTTCTGAAACTCCACGTTCTCAACAAGTGGAATAATATTAACAACCTCATAGGCAGGGCCACTGCGCTACCCCACACCCTATGCTGTCATGCATGGTAGAGTTCATATGAATGGTGCTCTTTGGAGTTGTGCAGTGTACAGCCTGAATATGTGGGCCCTGCCTAAGGGTTGGGGGGATTCAAGTGATTGTGTTCGTAAAACATGTGGCCCAGTCCCTAGTGTGTGGTAAGTCCCCAGAGAATGCTAGCTCTTTTTTATTTTTATCTTAATGCACATCATGCATAGTCTCTATATTCACATTCCAAATTTTAAAAGACTTTTAACAAAGTTTTTATTACATATTCCATCTGATTTCTCTATCAAGGGAACAATGGGATTTTGTAAATTTTCTGAGTAAAGTACTCTTTAGTCTTATTCTATCTTTTCAGAGAAACTGAGTGTCTTTGCATTTCACTGTGATTCTATGAAATACCATGTCTGTGGAGAGGTGTGAAGAACTCCAGATGTCCTAAAAGATGCTATGTAGAATTTTGCCCTGAACCCTAATATACTGTTGCATTTACAGAAGTGTGTTTGGAGCCAGAATGATTGGGTCAAATTCTAGCTCTCTCCATTTTTAGCTGTGTGATTTTCCCAAGTTAGTTAAACTTTCAAGCCTCATTTTCTCATTTGTATATTGGGGATAATAATAATTTCTACCACATAGCATTGTTGGATCAGGTGAGGAAGATAGTGCATAGCAAACTGATCAGCAAAAGCCTGGCTCATAGTAAACAAATCATTGCTACATTATTACTAGCTGCTGGTCTGCATCTCTGAACCACTGGCAGAAGTAAGTTTGGAGGAAGCCACTTAAGCTGCAAACCATGCTGGGGGAATGTTGCCCCATGAAGTCAGCAGGGTTCAGAATTCTTAGAAAGATAATCAGCAGGGCATTGTTCTAGTTCTATCTTTGCTACTGTGGAGACCTGCTCAGCATACTTTGCGAACCTTAGCTGCTTCATGTGCAAAGTAAGGCGATTAGACTTAGGATGTGTAAAGAGGTCTCTACAAGCACACAATTCTCTGATTTAAAAATAGGTAAAATAAGCAGAGTTTTTGTTTGGATTTTCCTTTTACTTTCTACTTACCCCTTTGATTTTAGATGTTAATCCTGTGGGCCTTCCTGCTTGACATTCATAGCACATTTTGCTGATGAATCAAATTATTCTTATTATTGAGCTTAGATGAGACTTCCAAATCCTACTTAATACAGTATTCCAGTGTGTTGAGCCACTATCCATCCTTCCAAGTTTTGATTTTTAAGGACTTGACATGTTTTCCATCTGTTTTAAAACATTTTCTTGAGTACTTAGAACTGTCTTTTGTTAGAGTCATACATGACACTTTTTTTTTTTTTTAACAAATCAAAATAAGAAATATGGCTGTCTTATGTTCCATTTTCTCTGGACTTGTGTACTAGCTAATTACAGAACTGATTTTCAGTTTCGGGGACTAACGCTTTAAGAGGTGCTTTATTAATCCCTTTAAAAACATGTATGGAAGCCCTTCTCTGTTCTTCCCCTGTGCATTTTCAAGCAGTGGAGGTGACCGCCAAGTACACAGGCAGCTGCGGTACAGTGTATTAAGTGCAGTGGCCATTGAGAAGATCAGGGGGCTGGGTAAGTGGGTAGAAAAGACATCTAGTCAATCTTGGGAATTAAGGAGTTGTTTCCAGGAGAAGGTATAGTTTTAGCATAGTGTGGCCAAAGCCTGATGGAGAGATACATGGTTTTGTTGCAGAATGTCAAGTCACTCAGAGTTGCAAAGCACGGTATTTAGTGGTCTGGGCTTGTGGAAAAATGGCAGAGACAAAAATAAGAAGGTTATCAGAAACCATCATCTTACAGAAAGAATTGCAATGCTTTGACCTACAAAGTAATCCCAAAGGTAAAAAAAAAAAAAAAAAAAAAAAAAAAAAAAA
>NW_007726813.1:308936-310998 GCF_000696425.1 Galeopterus variegatus
AAAAAAAAAAAAAAAAAAAAAAAAAAAACAAATAAACTGGGAGGTACTGGTAAAGGAAATACTAAGGAGAAGAGGGCCTTTTTATGTAACTCAAGTTACTGTCTGTTAGATTAATCACAACTAGATATAAGATTAGCTCATAGAATGGGAAAAGGGGAGGGAGAGAAATTTTTCTCTATGGCATTTGGAGATAGGTTTATTTTCTTGTCTACAATAAAGGCAATTACTAGAGCACTTGTTTGAACCCTAAATAGAATGGAAGTGTAATCAGGGATATTTGTTGGACTATTATATTTAGAGCTTCTGAAGACTTACTTTTTTGTGTTAAGTAACCCAAGCACAGAAGCTAGGGATGGTAACACAGTACTAGGTACAAAGGATTAATACGTAAAAATTTGACTTAAATTGATATATTTTCCATTCAAAATATATTTATTAATACACTGTAATGTGCCAGACTCTGTAGTAAGTGCTGGAAATAAAGCAGTGAACAAATTAACTTGCCTTCAAGGAGCTTATAGTCTAGTGAACAGACATTAGACTAGAAAACATGTTAAACATATATCATGACAATTTGAGATAAACACTTGTAAGTAGTGTAACATGTAGAATGAAAGGTTCAAATTGGAAGAATCATCTTTAAAAGCGAGAGCCTAGGAGGGCTTCTCTACAAAAGAGAAATTCACGCCGAGTCCTACAAGATGAAAAGTAGCAATACGAGGACAGCATTGTAAGTAGCAGTGGATCTCAGGCTGAGGGCGATTTTGCCCTTCAGGGGACATTTGGCAATGTCTGCAGGAACTTTTGGCTGTCACAACTGGGGTTGGTGATGTGCTATTGGCATCTAAGTGAGTAGAGGTCAGGAATGCTGCCAAATATCCTGCGATGCACAGGTCACCCATTACCAGAAATAATCATCCTAAATGTCAATAGTGCCTAGTTGAGAGACTCGGAGCTAGGGAACAGCACCTCCATCTCAGGCTCCAAGGCAGGCAGGATCCGGGCAAGTGTGAGATACTGAATGTCAGGGGCTGGATGGAGGAGGCTGTAACCCCCCAAAAGGCCAAGCAGGGTTGACTGCCTGTGATAGAGAGTTCAGACCCTACGGTGTTGGGTTTACTGTTGTTTCTAAGCAGGGCAGTCAAAGGTTGATTTACTTTTTCAGATCGTACTGGCTGCTGGGTGAGAACAGAAGGGAAGGAGGTGGGGAGTGAGGGAAGGGCCCAGGGAGGCTGCAAGAGGAGAAACTGGAGACCACTTCAGAGACGGCTGTGGTAGTCTCCAGAGACACTACTGTGCCGAGTACCAGCAAGGCCTTTGCACTCATGGAAACATTTACGACAAAGAGTGATGAGTCACTTTAGCTTAGGAAATATAGTCGGCTCTCTTTTGAAAGAATACCTCCTATTTCTGTTGATTTGTTTAAACATTTACTGGTTACTTTCATACAAGGGAAAGGGAGGATCATCATTTTGGATAACAAAGAATAAGGCAGCTCATGATTCTACAGTAAAAACATGTTTAGCATGAAGATAAAAGGTGTGGTAGGGAATTACATGATATCCACAGACAGTCAAGGAGGGAGTGAAATTACAATTGCCCTGTGTGTTTCAAGAGTCATCTCAAGTTTTAACCTTACTTTTTTTTTTGGTTTTCATACCTTGGCTGGCTCTGATGGGAGTAGGTAGATGAGGAATCTATGTGTTTTATTGGGACTTAAAAAAAAAAATTAGGAGCTGTGGTGGAATATAGTAAACTTTTTTTTTTTTCAGAATCAAATGTATTCTTCCCAAGAGGAAAACACAAATAATCAAATCTAGACAGCAATTTCCCAAAGCCAGCCCTTTGAATACTCATCTCATGATATCCGCCATATCCATGTATCACCTGAACTCTTCAATACTTAATATTTTTCTGTAAATCAACTCATTTTTTAAAAATCACTATCCTAAATGGAAAGTCTGTTTAACTAGCCCCTAAATAGAAAGCAATTTTAAAAGTAAAATTTAAGGGGTTCAAAACAATGTGGTTAAATTCCAGCTGGATATTCTTGTTGGATACA